>NW_005871168.1:831584-839478 GCF_000147115.1 Myotis lucifugus | reverse complement strand
CAAGTGGCTACAACAGTGGCTGCTTCTAGGGACATTCTACTTATCCCAACATCCAGTGAGAAACTGAGGTCTCCTATCATAGCCATGTGAGTGAGCTACCTTGGAAACAGACACTCCAGCCCCAATTAAGCTTTGAGATGATGGCAGTCCTGGCCAACATCTTAGCTGTAACCTCACGAGAAACTTTGATGAGTACATAAGGCAATCTGAGATGGCTAACTCTCAGAAATTGTGTGAGAAAATGTTTGCTGTTTTAAGCCACTAGGTTTTGTGGAGTACTTTGTCATGTATCAAAATATAATTAATACTCTCAGAAAATCTGCTTTGAATACAGTTTAAGAAAAAAAAATCAATATTCCCTGCTAATGCCTTCATCCCATGTGAATATCTTCGAGCCCATGAATCTCTGGAGCTAGTACAACATTCTTAAACCTGATTTCATCTGTTTTCAAAAGATCATACTTATAAAATCATCTAAATCTTGCTGTTCAAACCACATATTTTCCTAGCATGTCATTTCTATTTGAATATTAGGAGAGTTTTTGTATTATTTATACAAATCTAGACCATTCCTCTCACCTTGTCTAAACAAAAATCCTTGTAGCTGTAGGCATGTTAATACACAACTTGTGGAAGACTAAACTCCGTACAGCATGAATAACACACTCAACCTTGATGATTACCATTCTGTCACACCACTTATAGTCTTTTCTTGTAGACAGGATTCTAATGATCCTAAGCAATAAACCTCTAAAACCTATGCCTAGAAGTAATTGCTATAGTTCTTATACGGATTGTTGTCTCTACCACCTGACCTTTCAAAGTCCCCAAGTATCAAAAACTAACATTTTTATGCAAAATTAAATGCATTTATATCCCTCTTTCATTAATATAAGAATCAATTCAGGAACACATTCACATGGTATTGATACTTAAAACCAAACAAACAAAAGAAAACTTCCTTTATTTGGATCAAGCCAGCTCCTAACCCTCTTACTTCTTTATATCCTTATTTATCATTCTGGTGTCACACAATATTAATTTGTTTTTAACAATGTTCCTTTTCATTAACTGATATGTTTTCTTTTATTAAAGATCTCAGGCTAATGTTTCTACATGTTTATACTAAAGACTATCATGGGAATACTGCATCATAATATTATTTTTTTATTTTTTATTATTATATTTTTAATCCTCACCAGGGATATTTTTCCACTGATTTTTTTTTTTTGAGAGAGAGAGAGAATGGGAGAAGGAAAGACAGAGAGAAACATCAATGTGAGAGAAACACATTAATTGGTTGCCTCCTGCATGCTCCCCAACCAAGGCCCAGGCCGGGCAGGAGTCTGCAACCAGAATCAAACCTAGGACCCTTCGGTCTGCAGACCGAGGCTCTATCCATTGAGCCAAACTGGCTAGGGCTATTATTATTATTATTAATTATATTTTATTGATTTTTTACAGAAAGGAAGGGAGAGGGATAGAGAGTCAGAAACATCTATGAGAGAGAAACATCGATCAGCTGCCTCCTGCACACCTCCCACTGGGGATGTGTCCGCAACCAAGGTACATGCCCTTGACCGGAATCGAACCCGGGACCCTTCAGTCTGCAGGCCGATGCTCTATCCACTGAGCCAAACCAGTTAGGGCTATTATTATCATTTTTAATTATTTTTTTAATTCTCACCTGAGGATATTTTTTCCACTGATTTTTTTAGAGAGAGTGGAAGATAGGGAGGATGAGGGGAGAGAGAGTGAGGGAGAGAGAGTGGGAGAGAGAGAGAGAGAGAGAGAGAGAAACATTGATATGAGAGAGACAATTGGTTGTCTCCCAGTGTGCCCAACTGGGATCCAGCCTGCAACCAAAGTATGTGCCCTTGACCAGGAATCAAACCCTAGACCCTAGAGTCCTCGGCCAAAGCTTTAACCACTGAGCTAAACCGGCCAGGGCTGCATCATTTTATTTTGCCCTTAATTCACAGGCATTAATGATAACAAAGTGTAGTCATAAATATGAGACTCTCAGATTTACTATGTTACTTGTGTTTTATACAACTACCCTACATGGTATAAAATTTTATTTTTATAATTTAAAATCTCATCACTTCTCTTTAATTCATTTTTCCCAATCATTTTTTCTACAATATGAAAATATGCAATGTAATGATTCCATCTCCCCCTCCCCGCCCCTTTTTTTCCAAGGAATCTACAGGGCCAAACAATTTTGTCTTTTAACAACTGTTTTTATGTGATAGATTCATTATAAAGATGTTCAGAACCTGTGAAAAGAGAGAGACCAGGTATTTGGGCAGATGGAACTTATAAGTTCTATATTTTAGTATTCACTGCTGAATAGACCTAGACTACTGAAGCAGAAACATGGCCTAGTTTCTTATTTTATATCATAAACATAAACCGAGGGGGGAAACATCTATTTAAAATACCATAATTAAAACTAGTAATAAACTCTAAAATTAAGATAAATATTGCAGCTACCTTTTCCCAATAGTATCCATATATTTAAACCTGAAAATTCTAAGATAAAAGGGAAATATTCACATTTAAAGTTGGGCTTGCAGTGTCTGAAACTAGAGGAGAGGTACTGATTAAGATAATCATGCAAAAATATTCACCCAAAGGCTAGATTCTTAGAAAAAATCTGAAAAGGATCCCTGCTCATTTAAAAAAGATAGCCTTAAAATCCTATTACTTTGCAAAAAAATAACATAATTGTAACAATTAAACAACAACTAGAACAAATATCAATGATAATTTATGAAGGGCAGCAAAATGTATTGTTTAATAATGATTATTGATTATGCGCATGACATTTGATAACACATTTCCTTCTTTTAGTGGACTGGCAGTCTGTCCATCGGAATGCTATTCTGACATCACCATTAGGAATTGCTCTTCTATTTTATTCATACCTCCTGAAATTATAAGGACTCAGGCCATATTATTTGCAGCCATAGGCTATTTCTGGAACTCTGCTTTGCAGTTTTTACTTAGCTTGTAAGCTTAAAAATTCAAAGTACATCCACCAATCCTCCTTTGTCTGTTCATCATCATCTATTTTCTTGACTATTTCATTATAGCACTTCCACGTTAGATCTGTCATTTTTACATCCAGCATGATATTCTTCCCCTTCCCTCACCTCTATGGTTTCCAGCACTATCAGTTGCACAAATTTTTTACACATTAAAGGTCAAAACTATTGACCAGAATTCATAATAAATGCCAGGAAGCAAGAATACAGTGGTGGAAATGGCCTCTGATGCAGAGCACATGCAATCGAAGAGAGCCATGTAGGGCAGTCATTGCTAAGGACATATGCATCACGGTGTCCTAATGCCCTTCGATCAATTTTGAATAAGCTGAGAATAAGTAAGTCAGGGAATGGGAAAATATACATTAGCAGCCCCAAGTAACATATTAGTATGCATGTGTGTGCATGAGTGTGTGTCGTTAAATAAACAGAGTAAGTCCACATCTTACTCTGGATTTACTTCCACTCACTTCTACCCCTCTCTTCCTTACTCATCACTCAGAAATGCTCTGCTTATAAAATTTGAATACAAAACATTTAATCATCTAGTCAACATCTATGTCTCGCTCAGTTTCTCTTACTTGGCTACTCCTCTTTTCCTGTTTTCAAGTGTATCATGTCCATTTACTCCTGCTCTCACTATTGACCCACCTTTGTCTCTATTTCATTTCTATTCATTTTAAATCCAGGTGCTTTCATGCAAATAGCTACGACTTTCTTTCCCAGAGTTGTCTTTCTATCCCATTCATCTGGCAATGTCATCTATCTGCTTTGCTAAAGGACATGCTGGCTGCTGAGAGCTCCTGGAGAAAATGTAACAGTGAACGCTAGTGGCACCACACCTCAGGGGGCTCCCAGCTGAGCTGGGCTTGGACTGGTTCTTGGCAGTTCTATGTTTTCCTCATTGGCTCTCTCTTCTGCTTTCCTCAGTGACTGTCTATTTCATCCTCCTGTCCCTTTCAACTTGCTAATATTCACCTTAAGTTTTACAGAGAACATGGAAGCAATTCGATGGTACCTTCCTCACTATGGGGTCAAATCTACAAACTTACCTGCATTTACCACTATTCATTTCACTTTCCCTTAAATTTAGGATTGGAGACATGGACCACTACTTAAGGACAATTCTTCAGATATGGGCAAAATTTTATCTCTTTTCACAACCTTAGGTATCCTACTATGCTTACTCTCCTTTCTCTTTCATGAAACTTTAGTAAAAACCAGATAATTTTGGGGTGTCTTCAGTTCACAAAGAAACCTCACCTTTTTCTGGCCTTGACTTCTACTGCCCATTTATTCGCCATTTTAAAATAAAATTTATTTTCCCTTTACCACCCATTTATTCTCCCTTTCAAAATCAAATTTCATGAATGGGTTGATTAAAGTTTTCTTTTCTACATCTAATCTTCCATTCACTTCTATTAGGACACATATGTAATACCTTAATCAATAAAGAAAAAAATTAAAACAAAACAAAAGATTTCACATCCCAACTGGCTGGTGTAGCTCAGTTGATTGATCATCTTCCTGAACACCAAGAGGTTGCCAGTTCAATTCCCCAGTTGCCAGCTAGAACAAACCTCCAGTAGGGGGCGTTCAAGAGGCAGCTGACCCATATTTCTCTCTCTTACTCCCTCTCCTTTCCTCTGATGAACATAGATGCTAAAATCCTCTACAGAGTCCTGGCAAATCAGATCCAGCATTACATTAGAAAGAACATATACCATGACCAAGTGGGATTTATCCCAGGGATGCAAGGATCATACAATATCCACAAATCAATAAACTGAGAGAGAAAAATCACATAGTCATATCAATTGATGCAGAAAAAGCATTTGACAAAATCCAACATCCTTTCTTGATAAAAGCCCTTAGCAAAGTGGGAATAGAGGGATCATACCTCAACATAATAAAAGCCTTATATGACAAACCTACAGCCAAAATCATACTCAATGGCCAAAACCAAAACTATTTCCCCTAAGAACAGGAACAAGACAAGGTTTCCCACTATCACCACTCCTGTTCAACATAGTACTGGAAGTGCTAGCCATAGCAATTAGACAGGAAGAAGAAAAAAAGCATCCAAATTGGAAAAGAAGAAGTAAAACTGTCATTTTTCACAGATGACATGATATTGTACATAGAAAACCCCAAAGACTCCATCAAAAAACTCCTAGACTTAATAAATGAATTTGGCAATGTAGCAGGATACGAAATTAACACTCAGAAATCTATGGCTTTTTTATACACCAATAATGAACTTACATAAAGAGAAATTAGAAAATAATCACATTTAACATTGCAACAAAAAAATTAAGATACATAGGAATAAACTTAACTAAGGAGGTAAAAGACTAGTTGGAAAACTACAGGACATTGGAAAAAGAGATACAGGAAGACATAAACAAATGGAAGAATATACTGTGCTCATGGATTGGAAGAATCAACATCATTAAAATGTCCATACTATCCAAACCAATCTATAGATCCAATGCAATCCCCATTAAAATACCAATGGCATACTTCACAAACCTAGAACAAACTCTCCAAAAATTCATCTGGAATGAAAAAAAAAGACCCTGAATAGCCACAGCTATCCTGAGGAAGAAGAACAAAGTAGGAAGGATCTCAATATCAAATATCAAGCTATACTACAAAGCCATTGTCTTCAAAATTGCCTGGTACTGGTACAAGTACAGACATATAGACCAATAGAATGGAACAGAGAACCCAGAAATTGACCCAAACCACTATGCTCAATTAATATTTGACAAAGGAGGCATACAATGGAGTCAAGACAGTCTCTTCAATAAATGGTGTTGGGAAAATTGGACAGATACATGCAAAAAAATGAAACTTGACCACCAACTTACACCATAAACAAAAATAAACTCAAAATGAATAAAGGACTTAAACATAAGATGGGAAACCATAGAAACTTAGAACAAACCACAGACATATGTCGTAGCAATATCTTTACCAATATAGCCCCTAGAGCAATGGAAATTAAGGAGAAAATAAACAAATGGGACTACAACAAAATAAAAAGCTTCTGCACAACAAAAGAAACCATCAAAGAAACAAGAAAACCCACTGCATGGGAGAACATATTTGCCAATGTTATCTCTGATAAGAGTTTAGTCTCCAACATTTATAGGGAACTCATACAACTTAACAAAAGGAAGACAAACAACCCAATTAAAAACTGGGCAAAAAAAAATAATAATAATATTATAAAGAACTATAACACTGAAGTTTATGGGAAATTGGGAACAGAAAGACTATTTAGGGAAAGAAACTGATCTCACAGGTGAGTCTAGCATAGAGGGAACTCCAGGAAAGATGACAATCTGGTACTCAGATAAATACAAGTCTGCATGAAACCTTAGTCATCACCTTTTTTTAACATCTCAAATTAAACAACTATTAAATGGTGTTGTTTTTTAATGGAAATGTCAAATTGTTCTTTAAAATTGAATATTTTACCCTAACAATGAAATATGCTATAATAAAACAACATATTGATCAACTTAAAAAAAATGGGCAAAGGACGTAAATAGACACTTACCAAAAGAGGACATACGGAAGGCCAAGAGACATATGAAAACATGCTCAAAGTCACTAATCATTGAAGAGATGCAATCAAAATGACAATGAGGTACCATCTCACACCTGTCAGAATGGCTGTCATGAACAAATCAACAAAGGACAAGTGCTGGAGAGGATGTGGAGAAAAAGGAACCCTCTTGCACTGCTGGTGGGAATGCAGATGGAATGCACTGTGGAGAACAGTATGGAGTTTCCTCAAAATAAAATGTAACTCCCATTTGACCCAGTGATCCCACTTCTAGGAATATACCCCAAGAAATCAGAAACACCAATCAGAAAGGATATATGCACCCCTATGTTCATAGCAGCACAATTTACCATAGCTAAGATTTGCAAACAGCCTAAGTGCCCATCAGCAGATGTGTGGATTAAAAAACTGTGGTACATCTACACAATGGAATACTACGTTGGTGTAAAAAAAAAAAGACAGAACTCTTATAATTTGCAAGAGATGGATGGACCTGGAGAGCATTATGCTAAGCATAATAAGCCAGTCAGAGAAAGAGAAATATCACATGAAAACACTCATTTGTGGAATATAGTGAACAACATAAACCAATGAACAAAAATAGATCCAGGGACAGAAAAGCATTGAATTGACTGTCAAATCTCAAAGAGAAGGTGGGGGAGGGGGAGGGCAGGAAGTGGGGCAGGTAAGGGATCAACCAAAGGACTTGTATGCATGCATATAAGCATAACCAATGGACACAGTCACTAGGGGGGTGAGGACATGTGCTGGGAAGGGGGGGGGAGTGGTCTGGGAGAGGTCAATGGAGGAAAAAAATAATATTGTAATAGCTATGTATGGGCCAAGGAGGGTACTTGAAATATCAGGGGGACCACTCTGTAAAGTATGATTGTCTAACCACTATGTCGTGCACCTGAAACTAATACAATTAAACTAATAAAATTGAATGTGAACTATAATTGAAAAAAGATAGAAAATTGTATGTTATATGTTTTTCATCATAATAAATATATATAAACATATTAAAATATTTTGTGGTATCAGAATATTTGAAGAAGAAAATAATTTCTACATAAACTATATCATCACTTTGCTCTTAACGATTTTAAGCATGTTCCTGATACCCAGACTAATGCACATAAGCAAATTTATTTTCTTAGTTAGATGAAAGAACACTTTTATAGCCTTGATCCCATTTACAAAGAGCCAACACAATTTACTAAATGGTGCCCCAGTGACCTGAAAGGTTAATTCAGATCAAACATGC
>NW_005871168.1:828316-831484 GCF_000147115.1 Myotis lucifugus | reverse complement strand
GAACTGCATCAGTTGACACAGGGTTCCGCTGAAGAAATTGAGGAGTAAGCCTATAAAAAGGTCTTGTTTTGAAATGTATATTTCTTCCATTTCTAGTCCATTGTTTCATATATTAGTCTATTACTCCAACAGGTATTTAAATAAAGAAACTTGCCGAAACCGGTTTGGCTCAGTGGATAGAGCGTCGGCTTGCGGACTGAAAGGTCCCAGGTTTGATTCCGGTCAAGGACATGTACCTGGGTTGCGGGCACATCCCCAGTAGGAGATGTGCAGGAGGCAGCTGATCGATGTTTCTCTCTCATCGATGTTTCTAACTCTCTATCTCTCTCCCTTCCTCTCTGTAAAAAATCAATAAAATATATTTTTTAAAAAATAAAGAAACTTGAACTTTTGAGTGGTCTATATGTGCATGTCAGAAAACAAGAATTAGATGGATGCAGGACTATGAAGAGTTGGCAGAAAGAGCAGACAAAATGAAACTTCAGAAGCATTGCAGTATTATATGCAGAGACAATGTAAAAATTGGGGACTAAATATAAATTTCATGTCAAAGTTATGCAAACATTGTCATTCAGGGATGATCTAATTCCCTTTATCATTTGAACATAAAATTACTGGTGAAGATTTCAAATGATAAAGATGATCACACCACCCACACTCGACCCAACTAAGATTTGAATCAATAGGTGGGCAGGAAGGCATGGGTATCTGCATATTTAAAGAGCAGTTCTTTAGGCAGTGATAAGGTATATCTAACACTGAAAACTGTTGCTTCTTTCAAAATAATGCAGACCATATTAATATCAAGTTGTGATGTAATAATCTTGATTCCAGCTTGATGAATGACGTACAAAACTACTTCTTTAGCATTTCTCTCCACACCAGCTTGGTCTCTTTCTGCCTCACATTACACATGCTCTTAATAAAAAAGTGCAGGCCCATCCCAAGTGGCTCAGTTTTGGCTGTTGTCATTAGCAACCACGGTTGAATGACCACAAAATTCACCACAGAATCAGTGGTTCTCAACCTTCCTAATGCCACGACCCTTTAATACAGTTCCTCATGTTGTGGTGACCCCCAATTTCATTGTTACAAATTGAACTTGAATGACCCACAAAAATCACCACAGAATCAGTGGTTCTCAACCTTCCTAATGCCACGACCCTTTAATACAGTTCCTCATGTTGTGGTGACCCAACCCCCAAAGGGGTCGCAACCCACAGGTTGAGAACTGCTGGAATAGAGACTGCTGTCCACCTAAACATTGCTGGCTGTTGGATCCCCAGGAGGAAATTTTCACTAATTATTACAACCAACATATAAATAAGTACCAAAATAAGGGTAGGGTTCAAAAGATAAATGTTGGATTTGTTTGTTACAATATTTTCTTAAATTTGATGTTTATATGTTCAGTTGGAAGAGATTCAATAATTTAATAGATGTTTTACACCTAGCTTTGCTGTGAAACTAGTTATGCCACAAATAATCTCATTGCTTTCCTGCTAATAAGAGCTATTAAATATCAGCATGAATTTCTTGACCAGCTCCGGGGTTGAACAAAAACTATTCCTTGCCAGTTCCCTACTCCTTACACACATAGAACACCCTTTATTAACTGGTGATAACTCTTATAGATTTAAGCAAATAGAATGAAATGACAGTTTTCTGTAGAGGTATACAATAATTCTAATTCAGCCTTCAAAAATAGCTTCTATCAATTAGAATTGGTAATATTTTTTTGAGAAAATATGAAATTCTACCATAGAAAATTATTTAATTTGGAAGTGTTAGGGTCACCGAAAGAGGAATGCATGAGGCTAAAAAGGGTGAAAAATTATGAATTTATTAAGTCATCTGGATACCCAAATGGGCTGAGACCGAAAATGTGTCCCTCTTCCATATATGGCGAGGCAGATTGTTTAAAGCACTCTAGGTGAGCTTTTTCTTAGAGAAGAATTCTCTGTGCAGGTCCAGATTCTGGGAAGTCCGGAGGGGAGAGATAATGGTCTTAGCAAGTGGAATGTCCACTGTGAAGTGGCCTAAAGGTCAGCTCCCAGGGGAGGGGGTATCAATTTGATTATTTGATCAGATCTTACATTCCAGCCTTTTTGTTTTATGGAATAGGGACAAAGGTCATATCATCTGTAATTACTTCCTACTGAGGGGGGACATCAAGATCACAGGGGAATGGACTTTGATAGTAGTTGGCTGGACAAGGGGTCACAGCAGCATGATTTCCCCAAAAGACTGGTTGGTGAAGGCTCGAAAACAGTCCTGTTGAGTGAGTTGGGAGGTAAAAGCTGGTCCTGAGGCTGCCAGAGCATCACTTGTCTGGTTTTGCTGCTTTTCTGGGCCTGGAGCTGAAATACAACTGAGGCCTAGATGTTATCTTTAGGGAGGAAAAGATCAAGGGTGTAAATTGCCTGACTAGTGATTTGAAAGGGAAGGATAGGTTACCCTGGGGCGAGGTACTTATCTTGCCAGTTTTGGCATCCATAGCTTTCTTATAGGTCCTGAGACAGGGTTTCAAAATATGGTAGAGCAGTGGTCATGATCGCTCCCTATGCCAGTCCCAACACCTGCTGAGATACTGAGAGTTATGAGAAGAGGGATTATCTGGACTGCCCTTTTGTGTCAGATATAATGGGTTACAGAGACAGGTAAAGACTGATTATGGGGGCTACATCTACATTGGGTGAGAGAAGAGAGTATAGATTCCTGTCCAGTTGGGAGGTAGATGTATGTGTTTCCCCACAGAGGAAGAAGGATCCCTGATCATGGAGACAAGCTGAAAGATGTAGGGCGAAGAGGTGGACTAAAGGGTATGAGGTTCCTTTTCCCGGTTCCATGCTTCAAGCCAAGAGGGTAGTCACCATGGCTCTACTAATAAGGTGGCAGATGAAAGTAGGCAGGAATGCTAGAATGGGCTGTTACCCAGGGGAAAAGCAAAAGGGAAGGAAAGGAGCAATTGAAGTCTCAGGCCTGGATGGTTGGTTGCAAGCTGATGATGGGAGATGGACTATTGTTATATTGCCCCGTGACCTTGTAAAGCATAAAGGGGTTGGGGTGATTAGTGGGATGTATAGAGTGATAGGACCTGTGACCGGGATGGAGGAAGGAGCTACCTTAGCAAGAGATTGAATATAAGAACGAAAAGAAGATGGGCTT
>NW_005871168.1:549288-828216 GCF_000147115.1 Myotis lucifugus | reverse complement strand
GAAGGCTATCTCGTCCCATGGATAATCAAAGTCCCCTTGTAGAAGGCAGTCCCATGGAAAGGTGAGAATCCTGATGCAAAGGGAGAAGGAGCAGTAGCTAGCACCTGGAGGATTTGTATTGGAAGAGGAGGTGGGCTTTCAGGGAAGTTAGGGTTATTATGGTACATCGGGAGCACCTGCAGGAGTGCTCACTCATTCATCCTCTTCTTCTGGGATGTGGGTAAGGCGGAGTCTGGTGGGCCTGATCTGGGGCTGTGATACTTAGGGGACTCCAGCTCATGTGATAGAGGTGTTCTGGGGATGGGTTTTAATCTGGAAAGGTAGAATCATGGGATGTGTCCTGATAGTTAAGCTGCAATTGGAGCAGTTAAGAGTACCTAATAAGGGCCTTGCCATCAGGGCTGTAAATTATTGATAGATTTTCTTTAGGAGGAGTAGCGGGGATGTCTCCTGTAAAAGTTGAGGGAAGACCTGATCAGCATGTTCTTCAGTAATTGTATGATGAGATTTAAAACATAGTCTCCAAGAGCGGTCTCTATGGAAGGTAAGTTTACTAATAAGAAGGGCCTTCCATACAGGAGTTCAAAAGGACTAAGAAAGGAAGATGCATTGGGGAATTGCCCTGATGTGCATAAAGGCTAGAGGTAGGAGAGTAGTTTAAAGTTCTTTATTTTGGGAGTTAATTTAGTTAGGCGAAATTTAATTAAGAATTTGCCTTTTCTACCTTGCCTGAAGATTGGGGCTGGGGGAGAAGGTGGTTGCTGGTTAGGAGGGTTTGGGGAATCTACTACATGTGAGGGAGGGAATGTGTAAGGAGGTGGTGGTTGGTGGTCTGCGGGGTCAAAAGTGGATTCAGAATCAGAAGTGTTACGGGGTTTGTTGTTTTATGTGATGGAGAAGAATCTGATAGAGCAGGATTGACAGAGAGTCTTGAGACTGGAGGGTGAAAAGGCTGGATGTAGGGAATCTCTGATCATTTTCCATTGCAGTGACAGCAATTATCTAAATTATGCAATGTGTTAAAATCGAAAGTGTTGTTTGTCCCACGAGAGAGGAAGGGTGAGTGACAGACCACAAATCCAAAGGTGACTGTTTAGGGCAGGCATCCCCACTGCTAAACAAATCACCACGAGAAATGAGAGGTGACCCTCTGGACTGGGCGTCCCCAACCTAGAAGGACCCAAAGCCAAATGGCTTAGCGCTAGAACCTTCAAGATGAGAGACTTTTTGAGAAGTTAGTGAGAGAGAGTGGGAGGAAGACTCGAGACGAAGGAAATTGTGGAACGTCACTCACCTAGAGAAGATTGGCTGGTGTGGGATGGAGGGTCAGCAATGGAGTGTCCTGATCCAGTGTCCTTGGCTGGTTTGGGAAGGTTCATAAGGGAGGCAGGCCTAATCGAGGCCGGCCATCATGTTACCCAAGTAGGATTAGGAGATAAATCCAGGTTGAGCTGCCGCTGCCAATTGCTCTCTGAGTAGCAAACTTGGGGTGATCAAAGCCAGGACGATGGCTCCCCACCCCCATGGAACCCTCCAGAGTTTCAGCACCAAATGTTAGGGTTGCTGAAGGAGGAACGCACGAGACCAAAAAGAGTGAAGAATTATGAATTTATTAGGTCATCTGGATACCCAGATGGGTTGAGTCCCAAAATGGTGCCAGCCCCCAAAGAATGGCAGTCAGAGGTTTTTAAAGGACTCTAGACAGGCTTTTTCTGGGTGGAGAATTCTCCATGCAGGTCCCGGATTCTGGGAAAGTCCAGTGGGGAGAGGTGATGGTCTTAGCAAGTGGAATGTCCATTGTGAAATGGCCTAAAGGTCAGTTCCTAGGGGAGGGATTATCAATTCGATTATTTGATCAGAACTTACAGGAAGTAATAGTAGTTGAAATTTCTTAGATAAAAATACGCTGGTTGAAATATAGACTTCCTAGCTTATTAATGAGAAATATTAATGTTGTAATATCCATAAAAATATCTGATAGTGAGTGACAAAAAGGGCTCTATATGAATTACTAGTATATGTTTGTGCAATAGTCTATGCTTATCTAGCGCTTAGTGAACATAATCATCTTTAGTGCTAATTCTTGTCTTGAAGGTATGTTTGTATAATCTATTAATAAAATTATCACCTATAAATTAAGTATTGTTTTCAACTTGTTAGACTAACATCATACATAAAATTATATCAATGTTGGCATTATTTAAACACATCATTGACCTTGGAAGTACCTGTTCCCATTACCATTAATGAAATATGAGGTTAAGTTGCCTTGATGCATTTGACCCTGAGAATATCATGTTTCCTATTTTCAGGGAAAAAAGCACAACAATGTGCATTTTCCTCAATAGACAGACAGAATTGGTCTTATCACTATAACACAGTGTTATCTAGTTTTTAGTTTCCTTTATGGAACAAAGAAGTGATACACAGGCAATTCATTTAGAAAATCTTGATTGCCCTGAATAAAAAGTAGATCAGGTAATAAAACATCTTTACCTTTTTACATTGCAGGCCAAGTTAAATTAAAATAAATGAAAAAGAAAAAAACCTGTTGGCAACCCTATTCCATTGGCATTTGTATTAATTTGAACAAAATTATTATTTAATTTAAATGTACACAGATATAAGCAACTGCCCATTAACATCATATTGCTATTTATGTTCATGTCCAGAGAGGGAGTCAAGCCTCCCTGCTCCTGTAGTTCCTGCTCACTTGTGTGGTTTTTTGATCTCTTGTTTTCTTCCAAAACATAGATTTGGTGGGCATATTGTTCTGGCCTCAGAAGAAACACAAATAACTTGCAAAGTGTCATTTGGTGACATAATATATTTCCTAGCATGTATATTGCAATTTTATGGTAATTTTTCCATGTTTATTCCTTAACCTTCTGTTTTCTACTCCTATCAAACCTGTTGTCAGTAAAGTCTAGAAAACAAAATACATGGGGCTGGGAAACAAAAAAAGTATATATACACTAGTTTTCTTATTATACCCTGTATAATAAAAGGCTAATATGCAAATTGACCAAACTGCAGAACAACAGGTCGCTATGACATGCACTACCACCAGGGAGCAAACGCTCAATGCAGGAGCTGTCCCCTGGTGGTCAGTGTGCTCCTACAGGGCAAGTGCTGCTCAGCCAGAAGCCGGGCTCATGACTGGTGAGCACAGCGACAGTGGTGGGAGCTTCTCCTGCCTCCACAGAAGCACTAAGGATGTCTGACTGACTGCTTAGGCCCGCGACCCCCAAAGGCTCCCGGACTGTGAGAGGGTGCAGACTAGCCTGTGGGTACCCCCCCAAATGCACAAATTTCTTGCACCAGGCCTCTAGTATATAAATAAGTTTGTAAAAATACAATTTAAATGTAGTTGCATTGGTATTTTGATCAGACATACTTTAAAAAATAAGTTTTATTGATTTTTTACAGAGAGGAAGGGAGAGGGATAGTTAGTTAGAAACATCGATGAGAGAGAAACATCGATCAGCTGCCTCCTGCACACCCCCTACTGGGGATGTGCCCGCAACCAAGGTACATTCCCTTGACCGGAATCAAACCTGGGACCCTTCAGTCCGCAGGCCAACGCTCTATCCATTGAGCCAAACTGGTTAGGGCGATCAGATATACTTTATCAGGAATAAAGAGACTCATACTGCATAGAGTTATATTGACCAAGAAGAGAAGTTGAATTAATTCTAGATCATGAATTTTTCTTTCATTAGAAAACTATGAAACTAATATGACTTATAAACTAACTCAATAAACAATTGACAAAACTGATTTGAAAGGTCTTTCAGTATACTTTCAGTCAAATGGACAATATAAAGTAGATATGATTATTTTTTGACAATTTTTATTTTTACATAACTCAGTTTATTCAGAAGACCATTTTGGTATGGAATGGGGTAGAAAACACATCCTTGTGAGAAATTTTGTTTATGTTGATCAATGGGAGTCAGAGAAAAACCTTATCCTTATAGTCTAGATACGGATAAACTACAAAATTAAAAAAAAATCACTTGAGATGTTTTTTTCACCTATCTATCTTTTTTAACTTAATAGGTTGGCCTTGCAGAGGCAATTCAAGTTAATTTGATTTCATCTTCTGTTTGGGAATACTATTGACTATGGACTGCATCACTGCATGACTTGTACCACATCCTGACCACCTATTACTTGCTCATACTGTAACTGTCCTTTTCTCAGT
This sequence comes from Myotis lucifugus, assembly GCF_000147115.1. NCBI lineage: Eukaryota > Metazoa > Chordata > Mammalia > Chiroptera > Vespertilionidae > Myotis > Myotis lucifugus. The sequence continues at coordinate 824,009 of NW_005871168.1, read as the reverse complement.
TATTTAAATAAACTGCCAAAACCGGTTTGGCTCAGTGGATAGAGCATCGGCCTGCGGACTGAAAGGTCCCAGGTTCGATTCCAGTCAAGGGCATGTACCTGGGTTGCGGGCACATCCCCAGTAGGAGATGTGCGGGAGGCAGCTGATCGATGTTTCTCTCTCATCGATGTTTCTAACTCTCTATCTCTCTCCCTTCCTCTCTGTAAAAAAAATCAATAAAATATATTTTAAAAAAAAGACTAAATAAACATATCTTCTTTTTTTCACCATGTTAGGCAAACTTAAAATTATATATATATATATATATATATATATATATATATATATATATATAAAATAGTTAAAATTAGAGAGAATAATGGTACATTCTACTTTTAACTCTGTGACTAGCAGGTTAAACCTTGATAAAATATTTTTTGTTTTGTTTTCCCTTTCTCAGAGGGAGAATAGAAGACTGACAACATGATATCCTAAAACATACTATAATAAGGTCACTAAATCTCTGTTCTGTACCTTGCTTTTTAGGTAACTTTATGGTCTAGGGCAAGGCACTTGAACCCTTTTAAACCAGAGTGTTTTTTTTCAATGTGCTCAATGACTAGATTGAGTTAGTTGATTTCCAAAGCACTTTTCTGATGGTTATATTTTATAACATGCAGTGTTAAGTGTACATTCATTAGAGGTGGAAAGAGCTTTTTCCACTAGTAATTTTTGGTTTTACCATCTATAATGGTTATATAAAACAAAAATAAACAAACAAAAAAACCCCACAACCTAGGTAGCATTTGGTGTTTATGTTGTGATGGTTTGTTAAGATCACTGAATTGCAGAACAATAAGATCCATTCTAATTTAACAACTAACCTTTAATATCCTATCTCATAAAGAGGTAATATGCAAATTGACCATCACTCCAACACACAAGATGGCTGCCCCCATGTGGACACAAGATGGCCACCACAAGATGGCCGGCAGGGGAGGGCAGTTGTGGGTGATCAGGCCAGCAGGGGAGAACAGTTGGAAGGGACCCAGACCTGCAGGGGAGGGCAGTTGAGGGCAATTGGGCCAGCAGGGGAGCAGTTAGGCATCGATCAGGCTGGCAGGGGAGTGGTTAGGGGATGATCAGGCAGGCAGGCAGGCGAGCAGTAGGGAGCCAGCAGTCCTGGATTGTGAGAGGGATATCCGACTGCCCGTTTAGGCCTGATCTCACTGGGATTGGGCTTAAACGTGCACTAGGACATCCCTCGAGGGGTCCCAGATTAGAGAGGGTCCAGGCTGGGCTGAGGGACACCCCCCTGTGCATGAATTTCATACACCAGGCCTCTAGTTTAGTGATAAAACTAAACTTTTATCTGCCCATGACATTAATGGTAAACTGGATGTCTTTGAATAACTTTCTTTCAATGTTATTGTGAACTTTTAAATACTGTATAAAGTCAGAAGTGAAAGAAGAGAGGGGAGCACATCCAAACTCATCTTCCAAGTTAGCATTACTCTGATACTAAAACCAGACAAAAACTCTACAAAAAAGAAAATTCCTGATAAATATAGGTGTAAAACTCCCCCCAAATATCAGCAAACCAAATTAAACAATGCATTAAAAGTGAAACAGGCATTTTTAGGGGTGAAAAAGACAGGTTTTAGAAAATTTTAGAAATTAAGGGGACCATGGAAGAAACACAGGGATGCAGAACAGCAGAAGGTATATTTCCATAGAATAGGGGCGCTGAAAAGCTGCAGCAGGTACCTTTCCATAGAATGAGGGAACTGGGAACAGCAAAAGGTCTATATTTACAAAATAAAGAGTAGGAAGCCCTTCTTCCAGAAGGAGAGGAAGAAAGCCCAAAGGGAACAGGAAAACAATAAGAATGTAGGGGGGAGAAACTCACATGTCCCATGTGATGTTGAACCTTTCAGCCCAGGAGTTACTATAGTAACCAGTCCAAGGAAATAGTGACCAATCAGAGGGGATATCAAGGCACCAAGATCTTCAGCCTTTATAAGCCATAGGAAAGAGGAACTCAGTGGGACTTTTTCCCTCTCCCCATGTGGGAGTCTGTACTTATTCTTCAATAAATCTCCATCTTTGCTATACCACCTTCTGTTCGTGGATTCATTCTTTGACTCCAGTGGACAAAGAATCTAGGTTCCAGTCCAAAAATTCTGCATCAAAAGGATCACACACCAAGACCAAGTTGAATTTATCCCTGAGGTATAAGGATGTTTTAATATATGCAAATTAATAAATGTGATAAACTGAATTAACAGATGAAGGATAAAAATCATATGATCATCTTGATAGATGGTAAAAAAAAGCATCTGACAAAATTCAACCTTATTTCATAATAAAGACTCTCAATAATTAGGTATAGAAGGGAATAACTCAACATAATAAGGCCATGTATAACTTGCCCATAACTAATATTATACTGAAAGGTGAAAGCTAAAACCTTTTTTAAGATGAGAAAAAAAAAAGGATTCCACTGGCACTACTTCTATTCAACATAGTACTGGAAGTCCTAGCCAGAGCAATTAGGTAAATAAATAAACAAACAAATAAACAAATAAATAAATAAATAAATAAATAAATATCCAAATCAGAAAGAAATGATTGTGGTGATCATTTTACAATGCATACATCTATCAAATCATCTTTTACACTTTAAAGATATACAATTTTATTTGTGAATTATACAATAAAGCTGGAAAAACAAACACTACATAATGGAAGGTTTTATATTATTGTGTATATTATTCTGTAGGAATTGACAAATCAAATTTTACATCATCACAAAGAAATGATTTGAATCAAAGAGAACCACAGAGTGGCAAGAGAGGAGGTTGATGGAGCGGATAATGCTGGGCAGTGGATGAGTATTAACAGGCTCTTCAGATGCCTTGGTTTAGAACCTGTCAAGTCACTTTGTCTAAAGCTTTATAAGGCCTAGTGGTCATCATCTCTCCTGTAAAGCAGTGCACTAAAGTGCTTACATGGAGGACAGAACAACATCCTAGGGCTTCTCTGATTCTGGAGACATTGCTGAAGTGAGCATTGCAAAGCTGTCATTCAGAAAGAATCTACTAAGTTGGTCTTTACATAAAATTTTAAAATCATTTTGAATTACAAAGAATATAAGGTTCAACACATAAAAGACACTGTTTACTTTTTAAATGACTTTTAATTGTACACATTCTTTTTCTACAAAAAGATATTGAATGCAAATAAATGCTAAATAAAATCATATGACCACACAATAGTTTCAGGGATACTTAATACTGAAAAATTAAATTTCCATTAAAATGGAAAATAAGACTGAAATGATTGTGGAAATATAACTCAAATGGTATAAGGTAATGTGCCTAAAGAATTTGTTAGTTAAATTACATATTTTGTTACAATCTCAGGGCTGAGATTATTTTACAAAAAAAAATATATATTTCATTACAACAGTACATGTCCTGATTTGGTTTCCTGAAGAGCAAATGTTTTCAGAGTAGAAAACATTAACATATTGCTTTAGTATGGTAGAAAAATAGACCATTTATCATCTTGTTTTAAGGGAAAGTTCACGGATCAGCTCTTGCATGCTGTTTGTGTGTATTTCCTACACTTTGCATTGCTAAATAATTGAGAACATTAGCTCCCAAACCATGAAAAATTTATTTTAACATGATGTATTATTAATCAATTTAATTTAAAATGATCTGGAAAGTTCCAATTTCAGTTGTGATGCTTGAAGATAAAATCAAGCAGAGGTTGGTACTTATTAAAATTGTGTTAACTCCTTGTTGCCCAATTTTTAATTTTTTTTTCAAAAGTGGGTCAAACTCTAATGAAAACTGCATAAAAATGATAAGCTGACCATTTTAGTCTACAAGTTCATTCAAATATGTATGACAAAAAGCTATAACAAATTTAGTCAGTCAACCCTTCAGTAATTAGCAATATTGTGCTGACACTTTTAAATCCTACACACACACACACACACACACACACACACACACACGTGTGTAATTTGAAAACTATGTGAAAATCTTCCCCTTTCTCCTCAGTGCTGACAATTTGGTTTATGTTTTGCCTCCCCAATTTGATAGAATTGCAAAGTAATTCTTAAAAACATTCAGTGCTTTTGAGATAAAGTTAGAAGACCAATGACTGCTCAGGTAGCTCCTGTGTCCCCAAGCAATAATAGTCTGAGAGTTAAAGTAGGGTCCCATGAACACAATATCCAGTCATTGTGATTTCTAGTCTTTCATAAAGAGTTTTGACATTTCAGAGAGTTGTACATGTCTCCCACATTTGGATGCTTGCAGAGGTCCCATTGCTTCAGAACTACCAATACAGGGAGCTCCTGAAGTACCAAAATTGCACTGGAGTCCAGGATGTGTTTCTGCAACCTTAATGCATTCCAAAATGAGGAAGATGGGAGATTCTAGTCTCTATTTTTGTTAGGAAGACCAAAGACATACTGTTTGACTTATCACTTATGAAGGAGCAAGACAGAGAGAGAAAGTGCCCTGGCCCTGATAAGCCCATTGTCTTTTGTCCCACTCCCAGTGATAATACACATTCCATACAATAGCATTTGCAAATATTGCCAGTATGGGTAATAATAGAATGAAACACTTTTGACTTATGCGTCCTTCCTTTTTCCTGTAAATCACTTAATCCTGTAAATCACTGTTACTTGAATATAAATCAGAAATAGCCCTTGCAATTTTGATAACTTAAAATATATTTAAATGTTGGAGGAAGACTTAGGAATGTATGAACCTGTGTGGTAAAGGAAATGTGTCTTCCCTATAGAAGGTATTTTGCCTCAAGTATTATCACAGAAAAATAAAAGAGTTGGTTTCAACAAGTTTTAGTTGAGATACATTTAGGGAAATGAAAAATTTACTTGAAAAGGATAATATGGAATGGAAAAGCTGGGAGATCTTTTTTGTAAAATTTCTAACAGAAAATATTTTTCACTAGGATTTTATTGTGTAGGCTATTTCTATTTATTGTATACCTGAGGTCCAGTGCACAGAATTCATGCACAGGTGGGGTCCTTAGGCCTCGCTGGCAATCAAGGCCTATTAGGGCCATCTTGCCCAGTCCCGATGAGGGCCGTGGTGGCCAGAACCTGCCGGACAGTACCTCCCAGATGAGGGGAGGGATGGAGGAGGGATTTCGGGAAGTTTTCCGGCTGTGGGGAGGGACTGGGGGAGGTTGGCTGGTTGTGGGAGGTTGGCTGTGGGAGCATACTGACCACCAGGGGGCAGCTCCTGTGTTGAGCATCTGCCCCCTGGTGGTCAGTGCACATCATAATGACTGGTCGACCAGTTGTTCTGGTTGTTGTGGTTGTTCGGTTGTAATGGTTGCTTAGGTTTTATATATATATAGACTAGTGGCCCGGTTCACAAAATCCGTGCACATTAAAAGGAAATTAATTAGAGAAAATATTTTAATATTGCTATTTGCCCTTTCTGTATGATAGAAGTGTCAGAGATGAAAGAAAATTAGTAAAATGTATATGAAAATCTCCCTCCTGTCAGAGTCCGGGGCATGCTACCACAGGACCCAGAGTCAAGTCCCTGCCCACCTGCGTGCACCTCAAAATTGCGTGAGACCCAGACCCAGCTGGCCCCACCCCCGTCAAGCCCTGCAGGGTGGGGGGGGGCGCAGCCTCAGGTCCCACATTAAGCCCCGTCGGGCAGGGGCGAGGCCTCAGGTCTCCTGTCAAGCCCCGCTGTGCAGGGGACGCGTCCTCAGATTCCCCAGGGCAGGGGGTGCGGCCTCAGGTCCCCCAGCGCAGTCTCAGGTCCCCCAACCCGGCCTCAGGTCCCCCAGCCTCGGCACCAGGATGGGGGGGCACAGCCTTAGGTCCCCCGTCCTGGCCTCCGATCCCCCAGTGCCAGGGCAGGGGGTACGGCCTCAGGTCCCCCAGCCCAGGCTCAGGTCCCTCAGCCCTGGCGCCAGGGCACGAGGGTCCCAGGGCGTGACGACCATTTCATATTAGCTCTTTATTATATAGGATGCTTTGTTACTGCATATATTAAATTTATTTTCTTCTGGCATATATGTCTAATTTCTTTCCAGAGAGCAAGAACCAGGTCTTACTCATCTTGGTACTCTGCATGGCCATGGTAGAAGCCTTAATATATGTTTGTTGATTTAAACAACTCCAAAGCTTCATCTGGTTATTTGAATTTCTATAATTCAGCATATTAGCTATTTATCATGTGGACTCTTCTCATATTTAAAATCTTCTGAATTTCATTCATGGCCAGTAGAATTTGCCATCCAAAAGAATGACTCAACACAATGAAATGCCAAACACCAAGACACTGTTTATTCATGATAATCTTATCATCACTTGTTAAAACACCCACTTCTCTTGTCTTCTCTTAAGCAGAGAATTTGCCATACCCACTCTGAGTTGAGCTCTGAGCATAAATTATCTTCCATTAAGGCTAAAATCCTATACTCTTACTAATTCAATTTTTAATGATTGCTCAGAAAAATTATATTTCACACATCTCATCCAATAAAAAAAATCACAAAGTGTTAATGAATGAAAATGGTTATACATTTCTGATGATAATATGTTCAAATCATTAACACCATGTATATACTTACATATTCCAGAGTTACCATTCTTTTGGGAAATAAATCTGGGATGTCACAAAAATAAATTAAGATCAAACTCAAACAGAAATAAAGCAGCTTGGTTTTACAGTCATTTATATTTATTTAGAGAACAAAAAAGAAGAAATCTTTCTATAATTTCTAGCTTTGTTTTGATGATGTGATAATTATTTAACCCAAGAAAATCTCAGTAATAGGCAGATAAAAATGGCTTTAAATATGAAGAAAGTGTATGAAGTGTCAAAGGATAATGTAAGCATATATTTCAAAAATAAAAAAGAGAATAGAATTGGATTATGAGATAATGTAGCTATAAATATAGGAACAAAGTTTAATTTCAATATTAAATGGAGGACACAAATCAAAGAAGAGGATTTCAAGGGAAGTCAGTCTTTGCAATGACATGAGGATAATTTGTTTTGAGCTACTTTAGCAGTAATGAAACTTTTATTTTAAATTAAGTGAAAATTAAAACAAAACATGAAGGAGAAGAAAATGCCCAAACGTTTGGTAAAGCTGCCCAGGTGTTGATAGCTTGAGCCCTATCAGTATAGTAAATGTTAGAATTACTATAATAATAATAAAAAAGTTAGTTTAGTATAGACAGTTAATAGTTTTTAATTGAGATCACCATGTAAACTGCATTCAATTTCATTTGGTTTTCTATTACATGCTTTGATTTCCACTTGAAAGTCAATTTCTCTATTTGGATCTACCTGACTCATTTCACTCACTGTGTACAGTCTATCTGTAGCTCAATAGCTTATATCCTGAATTAATTTCATCCTATCTAATAATAGACAAACAGGGTAATTGACCATAACTTCACTATGCTTCCCATTGGCTAATCAGCGAGATATGCAAATTAACCGCCAAACAAAGATGGTTAATTTGCATATGTAGGCACAAAGTGGTGGAGCGAAGACTGAAGGCGACTCCAGCCAGAGCAGCGAAGGCTTTGAAGGCGGCTCTGGCCAGAGCGAAGGCCTGGGTCCCTGGTGCCGAAGGAAAACCGGTGCAGGCAGCCAGGGGAAGGGAAGGCCTATTGCAGGAATCTTTTCGTGCAACAGGCCTCTAGTTTTATATAATTATATTCCTAAACAAGAAAATATTAAAGCACATTGCTTAATATAAAAAAAAGGAGATGTTTGTATCATTAGAATGAAATACCATTTCTAAGAATCATATTATAGGTGAAATCAGATATGATAGGTAGGTACTTGGTGAAAAAAATAAAACTAGGATGATTACAGGTTATTTTTCTCTCTTTCATTCTGTATTAAATTAGTTAAAAGGAAAATAAAAATTTAATTCTTATAAGACCTAAAAGAAACAGTCTAACTTTGCAATAGCTTTTTTGGTAGCTTAAAATAATCCTTGAGGTAAAGAAACCTTTATTCCAATAATCAAAATTTCATTCTCTCCTATATAACTGGACACTTAAACTTATTTTAGCCTATAAATGAACTAGGATTACTTGGATGGGAAGATAAGACATGAAAAAAATAAAAAATAAAGAAGTACTATGAGTGGCCTCAGCTTAGAAGGCAATTTAGGACCTAATCTGAAAATGTAGATCGAATATGTGAAGCTGTCCTCTATACATAAGTACAAACACATATATTTTTCTGCCACTAGGAAAGATATCCATTTCAATATGCTAAATATTTAAGTTTGTCTATTTCATTGATGAGGTCATAAAAGTTTTAAGTCAGAATCTTCATTATTTAATAATTTCATAGTAATTTAATAGTTGTAATCTTTATTGTTTAGTCTGATCCTTTGGATAGATATCACACACTCTGTCTGCTCTACTGTGTGCTGTGTCTCATGTATTCTTAGATTAGTGAAGAGATCTGATGAATGGCAGAATATATCACCTAAATAATCACAAACAACAACAATGTTGTGCATAAGATTCCAAACCTTCAGGGCTTCACTGAATTTTAGGCAGAAAAAAAAGTACAAAATTGCTAGAGCATTTTGCTTTTGACAATAAATTTCTAGTAGAAATAGAGAAGCCTCCTCCCCCCCAAAAAAAATACACTGAATTAATGATTTAAATTCTGTTCACTATTTTTCACTTTGGATAAACAAAACAGACTCCTCTCAGGAACTGATATAAAACAAGTAACTTAAAAACAACAAATTTCAGTGAACACATGTTTGGGGAGTAGTACTTTTGCTGGAAATAGATCTGTACTCTATCATATATCCTCATTGAAACCAAAGAATTAAAAAAAAATGAACTATTTATGTCATGTATATTCTTATCCCAGCACTGTTTCAACTTTGCTGTTGCATTTAATTTTTTTTGTTTGGTTTTTGATATAGACCTATTATTATACTAGTACACCTTTTACAAATGAGAACACTAAATTCAAAGGGTTTTGTAACATACTCAAGATTATAGTTTACTAAGTAATGGAGCTTAATTTGAAATTCAAGGTTGTCTGCCCCCCAGGTCTAGCCTAACATATCAGTTCCTGCTCAATAAACTATACTACTTCTGTATGAGCCTTATATCAGGTAAAAACTTGTACTGTAAGAGAGTTTTGTTTTGATAAATGAATAGAGAATTATCTGATAAATTTCTCTTCAAAGTACTATTAAATATAGTAAATAAGTTACCTGATAAAGAAAAGGCTGTTTATAAGGAAACCATTTTTAGAAAAACAGTATTCTATGGGGCTTCCATCCAAGATACTACTTAAAATTAAAGACATTCTACTAGGAGATGTGGAAACTAAGAGAAAAACATGCTTCAGAAATTACTCATTGACAGCATTTGATATAATCTTTCAGCTGGATATGGTGATTATTCATCTTGATACCTATAATATCATACTCCAAGTGGATATAAAGATTTCTAAGTCTTTAGAAGCTCTCACAGTTTCAACGTACACTTATTTTTTTGTATGCCAAAAAGTTTTAGAAATTTCTACAATAAAAAATAAAACAAAATAAAAAACTATTATGTTTCAACGTAGTTTCCGATGCTCATTTGACTATAGGACTCTTCTCATTCGACACTCAGTCTGAGTGTTCAATCCAGAATTTGCTACAGCTTATTATATTAGAATTCATATTGAATCCCTACAACCTCCCAAATGTCATCCCCAACTGACAAATTGCATGAATAGTGATGTGGGAGAAAAAAACTTAGCAAACTCACAAAATTTTCTTCCAAATAATATTTATATATTTTTGAATACTTATAACATTTGAGATATTCTGTAACCACCTAATTTACATAAACTGAAGAAAGAGTGAATAGATTATTAATATACATTTATCTCTTTGATATCATTTTCTTAAATTTCTTAATTATCCCTAATTTTCACACTCTTATCATTGTCCTTTTTCCAATTAATCAATGATAAACTTACATATGAAATGTATTTGCCAAATATATTTACACATTGATGTATACAGCAATATGTTTTCAAGTTATGTTCTGCATTTTTTCTCTTACTGAAATAGATTTGCTTAAATATCTTTTGTTTAAAGCTTTGTTTAAAAGGATACTTTTTGCAAGCTTAATACTAAGCTAAATTAAAATGATTAAGAATTTATTCACTACCCTTGAACAAAAAACACAGGATTTTTATAGGCTTGACATGAGTTGAATCTCTTGAAAACTATCTGTGTTTGGAGCAAAAACAGGCAACTGGTGAGGAAAGATAAAATATAATTCTGTCCACGAATTTAATGGCAAAAAAAACAAAACTGTCTTCATGTTGTTATCCATGCCAGCTGAGCGCACATTTCTCAATTTCTTCCAACTATTACCAGTAGGAAGCTTATCAAGGAAGATTGATATCAGTGTTTGAATTAAGCAAAATGTTGATTTCATTGAGTCTGGTATTTGGAATCAAACAAAGACCAAGATAGAGTTTAAATGATATGCTTATTTTATCCCTTTGTTATACCTTTAACTATAGGAAAAATGCCTGTACCATCATATTATTCATTCCATATCAGTTTCTTTCTTAAAAGGGTCTCTGCTAATTATAAAATATAACATGATCCTTTTATAATTCATTCCATATCAGTTTCTTTCTTAAAAGGGTCTCTGCTAATTATAAAATATAACATGATCCTCTTATAATGCTCTCAGCCCAGACTATACTCTCTTGCAATTTGAGACTGCTGACTGCTAACCACTCACCTGCCTACCTGGGGGGGGGTGCCCTCAGCCCAGACTACACTCTCTTGCAATTTGAGACTGCTGACTCCTAACCACTCACCTGCCTACCTGCCTGATCACCCCTAATCACTCACCTGACTGCCTGATTGCCCCTAACTGCTCTCCTGCCAGCCTGATCACCCCTAACCGCCTCTGCCTCAGCCCCCACCACGGCAGCTTCATCCAGAAGGACGTCCTGAATGATGTCTGGAAGGTCGTTTGGCTGTACAGTCTAATTAGCATATTATGCTTTTATTATTATAGATATGTATAAACAAGAAGACAACATAAAATATGGTTTCTAAGGACAAATATTATGACTAATTGTTTATAGTTGGAATAATATTTTCCCATCTATTCTCCTGATGATATCAATCTCCTGATTTTCCTCATTCTGACACTAAAAATTTTCCTAATGCCCTCCATGTTTCTCATTAGAAGGGCTTGCAATTAAGGGAAGATGAGTCTTTTACCTATATTTACATGTGCATTTTCTTCTATCTTTATACCACTGTTCAATTTGACTTACATACTGTATGGATTCTTATGTGTTAAACAATTGTCTGGGCATGAGGGATCCACAATGACAGCATAATGAGATCATTCCCATTCTCATTCTCTCCTGAGAAACCATCGCATTTAAAAGAGAAAGACACATCTACACAATATGTTATCCTATATAATAAAGATGTAATATGCAAATGGCATTATGTAGTGAAGCGTAATGAACAACACATAATGACTGGATCACGGATCAGCAGGAGGGTGGAGCAGTGAGCTACAAGCGGGCAGCGAAGAGCTACAGGAGGGGGCAGGGCAGCAAGCTATAAGGGGGAAGGAACAGGGGGAGCTACAGGAGGGCGGGGCATCAGGTGGAGAGCTACTGGAAAGTGGCAGCAAGCTACTGGCCAGTTACTGGCACACGGATTCATGTGCAGGGCTACTAGTTTTCCATAAAAGGTTTTGATAGAAGTGACCGCTATGCAGAGAAGGCACAATGTTGTCAGAAAGTGATTGGAAGGTTATTTTAGATTAGGTAATGAAGAAAGGTCTATCTAGATGAAATATAAACTTTAGACCTGAGCATCAAGAATCAGTTACCATGCCCAGCTGGCATGGTTCAGTGGTTGAGCATCAACCTATGAACCAGGAGGTCATGATTCAATTCAATTCCCCATCAGGGCACATGCCCTAGGTTTCAGGCTCAATCCCCCGGGGGCGGGGGGGTGCAGAAGGCAGCCTATTAATGATTCTCTCTCATCATTGATGTTTCTATCTCTCTCCCTCTCCCTTCCTCTCTGAAAATAAAATTATATATATTTTTAAAGAATGAGTTACCATGTTAATAAAGATCAGAGAAGGAAAAAAATGGTCCAGGAGAAAGAAATAGTGAGGGCAAAATATTTGCTGCAAACAAAACAATCGCTTTATCTGAGAAACAGTAGCACCATAATTAGAACATGATAAACAAAGGGAAAACTGGTTTAAAATAAATGAAAAGAACTGGGGATGGGCTGGCACAGTTTTGTAGGGTTTTTTAGGCCAGAGTCAAATGCAGAATTTATTATAAGTACAAGGTGAAGCTACTAGAAGATTTTAAGCTGTTTGGATGCATGGTGAATGATTTTTAAGGAAAACATTCTTGTCTATAAATATGCAACTTAACTACAGAATGGGATCTTTGCAAAATGTCAAAATTAGATAGGGCCCACAAAAAAGAGAAAATGTTTAATCTCTGTATTTTCACACAAATCCCTTATGGACATATTTGAATACAGGCAAACAAATGTTATTGTTTCTAGTAGGGCTATTGACCAACTAGCTTTGGGCTAGGAATCTGAACATGGCTACTGGGATTTTCTATTTGTGCGACCAAGAGTGGATCACTTTCTAGAATACTTAGAAAAGGCGAGTGTCACACTGGCTCACCTTAAAAAATCCTACAAAATACATCCTTTCCTCTTTTACTACCCCTCTTCAAGTCACTTACTTGTGGACCATTTTCTTAAGGAAAATGGAATGAAATCTACACTAATAAAAGACAAACATGAAAATTGACCATACCTTTGCTATGCCTTAAGCCACCCCCACCAGGCAATCAGAGAGACGATATGCAAATTAACCCAACCAAGATGGCGGCCAGCAGCCACGGAGCTGGAGCAAGCAGGAGGCTTGGTTGCCCCAATGATGGAAGAAGCCTAGCTTCCCGCCTGCCTTGGCGGCTCTGAGCTCCACTCAAAGCAACAAAGTTTCAATTATAGAAGGTAAATAAACCCCAGATACCTGCTTTCAGCCGGCTGTGGCCACGGAGCTGGAGCGAGCAGGAGGCTTACCTCCCACCCGCCCTGGCCAGCTCTGAGCTCCTCTCAAGGCTACAAAGTTTCAATTATAGAAGGTAAATAAATCCCAGAATAAAAAAAGAAAAAGAAAAAAAGGAGAGGCTGGGAGCTTTCGTCGCCGGGGGGTGCTTGGCCAGCCTGAAAACGTCCCTCAGCCCCTCACCCAGACTGGCCAGGCACCCCAGAGTGGACCGCCCACCCTAAAGGGGGTGTGGCCAGCCTGAAAACAGCCATCAGCCCCTCACCCAAGCTGGCCAAACCTCCATGGGGTGAGGGTCCCCACTGGCGGGGAGGTTTGACCAGCTTGCAAACAGCCATCAGCCCCTCACCCAGGCTTGCAGGAACCCCAGCGGGACCCCCACCCGTGATCCGGGACACCCTTCAGGCAAACCAGCCGGCCTCCACTCATGCACCAGGCCTCTATCCTATATAATAAAAGGGTAATATGCAAACTGACCCTAACAACAGAACGACTGGGAATGACTGGTCACTATGACACACACTGACCATCAGGGGGCAGACGCTCAATGCAGGAGCTGTCCCCTGGTGGTCAGTGTGCTCCCACAAGGGGAGCTCTGCTCAGCCACAAGCCAGGTTGATGGCTGCCAGTACAGCGGTGGTGGTGGGAGCCTCTCCTGCCTCCTCAGCAGCGCTAAGGATATCTGACTGCAGCTTAGGTTTGCTCCCTGCTGGCAAGTGGACATCCCCCGAGGGCTCCCGGGCTGCCAGAGGGATGTCTGACTGACAGCTTGGGCCCGATCCCCCAGGGAGCGGGCCAAAGCCAGCAGGTGGACATCCTCCGAGGGATCCCAGACTGCAAGAGGGCACAGGCCGGGCTGAGGGGACCCCCCCCCAAGTGCACAAATTTTTGTGCACTGGGCCTGTAGTATAAAATAACAACAACCAGGGCTGTGCATACTTCTTGCTACTTTAAATAAGAAAGTCCCCATTCTCATCTATATTTGCAACTATAGGTACAGATTGAGTTTGGAAAAATAACTAATTCAAAAAGTAATTATCATCAAGAGAGGGTTCCTGTAGCATTAAAATTGTCCAGAAGATACTTAATTATAGATGTTTAGCAAAGCTTGCTTATTATAAAAGGTTGACTCTATCAATTCACTAAATCTATACTTTTTTATATTGTGCTACTTTGAAAAAAAATAATGCTGTGGTAAATATGACTAAATCAATCATCAAATGATTAAAATGTAAAATAAAGAAATGATTTGATTTTGGGTGGTAGATACATAATATAATATACATGTCATGTATCATAGAAGTGTGCACTTGAGCCCTAGCTAGTTTGGCTCAGTGGATAGAGTGTCGGCCTGTGGACTGAATGGTCCCAGGTTCAATTCTGGTCAAGGGCAGATGCCTGGGTTGAGGACTTGATCCCCAGTCAGGGACGTGCAGGAGGCAGCTGATTTTCTCTCATCATTGATGTTTCTATCTCTCTCTCCCTCTTCCCTCTGCTCTGAAATCAATAAAAAATACATATATTAAAAAAAGAAATGTGCACTTGAATCCTATATGAGCCTATTAATCAATGTCACCCCAATAAATTTAATAAAAAGAAATAAAGTTTAAAAAAGAAAAAAAATGAAACTTTTTACTACTGGCATATAATTTTTTTTTTAATGTCAGAAATGTTTATTACCAGATACTTGGATCAATTTAGTCACACCCATTTTTAAAAAGCATACAATATGAGCAAAACAAATTACTAAAGGGAAAAGACAAGATACAATAATTACATAAAGAATATCAAGAACCTACAATGTATTACAGAAGTATACCAGCAAATCATTTTCAAAGGCATGATTAGTTTCCAAATATAATTTGCCCATATGTACCACCTGGCAAAGCAATGGAAAGTGACTCCCCAAGCCCCCAAGCTCTTCTCCTATAGACTATCCTTATGAGTTCTTTCCTCTTCAAGGTTGCTTTACACATTAAGTTTGTGTAAAGAAGAAAATCAAATAACAAAAAAGAGATGAACATAAGGATTAGAGCCAAGGAACCCATGCTTTCCAAACCTTCCTGCTTGCAGTTCTTAATGATAATTTCTGATATCTATATGCAGTAATGACAATCTGCTGGTTTTGAGCAAAGAAAGAAAGCAGGTTGGAAGATTTTGTTAAGTAAAAGAGAAGAACAATAAACTGATTACTAGCTCTTCCAAATTTAGTCAACATTTTAGGGTAAACTTATGAATAATCTTTAGATATCTGAGCTTCATAATTTTCATCTGAAAAAAAAACTATATTTAAGTTCTTTGTACATTCCAAAATCATTTCTATCTAGAATGAATCATGAGCTAAGTCATATAATAAACAATTTTTGGCCTCAGCCTTTCTGCATGACTTCATCTTTAACCAAGTACTCTCTACCCTTCAGCCATATTGACCTTGCTCTTCCTGGAACAAGCAACCTTGTTCTCATATCAGAGCCTCAAAGCTTTAACTTCTGCCTGGAATATTCCCAAGGCTCATTGTTCAAATCTGTGGTCAGATGTCACCTCCTCAAAGAGGCCTTCCTCAATTACTTCACTAAATTAACTTTACTCTTTCATTCTTAACATTTGTCATTATTAGCTGCTGATTACCGATCTCTTCATTCTTATCAAAGTAAAAACTCCAGGAAGAGTGCTAAGTATTGCCATTTTTAATTCCATGCCAATGAATATTATCACATATATGAATATCCCATTAATGTTCAATAAAAACAGAATATGTATGCTTTATATCTCATTGTTATGTTAGACTTAGTACATTAAAAAAAATCAAAGTCTGAATTGTCTTTTAACTTTTTCAGTTTTCTTAGTTTTTTATATTAGAAGCTTTAGATCCATCATTTCTTTTTTTTAAAGCTCACCTTATCTCTTCAGTTTATTCTACCATTAAATGCTATGATAGTCTCCCTCCCAACCCATCATGCCTGCCTTTCTATACCAATCTTGAAACAATTTACATAATCCCTGACTTTTTGTCTGCCCTGAATGATAAAAAGGAAGTATGCCTAAGATTCTAGCTTTATGTTGTACCTTGCAACTATAAATAAACTAGTTTTTCTCCATAAGCCTAACAGATTCAAGCTAACCATATTAGTTGGCAAGGTCAGAGATCTTGTAACCTTACATGTTCTAATGTATTTAGATCTGCTTTTATAAATCATTCATTTGGATTAACACGTTATTAAATAAGAATATCCCTCAGGGTCTAAAGAAATCCTATGAAATAAAGAGGAAATATGCTAACTGACCCTCACACCATTGTAAAGATGGCAACGCCCACAGCCAATAAGGAGGGATATGCTAATTGACTGTCCTGCCCTCAAAGATGGCGGTGCCCACAGCCACAAGATGGCCAGCAGGGGAGGGCAGTTGGGGGTGACCAGGCCAGCAGAAGAGGGCAGTTGGGGGTGACCAGGCCTGCAGGGGAGGGCAGTTGGGGGTGACCAGGCCTGTAGGGGAGGGCCGTTGGGTGGGACTAGGCCTGCAGGGGAGGACAATTGGGGGCAATCAGGCCAGCAGGGGAGCAGTTAGGCGTTGATTAGGCTGGCAGGGGAGTTGCTAGAGGGTGATCAGGCTGGCATTCAGAAATGGTTAGGGGCAATCAGGCAGGCAGGCAGGTGAGAGATTGGGAGCCAGCAGTCCCGGATTGTGAGAGGGATGTCTTACTGCAGGTTTAGGCCTGATCCCACAGAGATTGGGCCTAAACCGGCAGTCTGACATCCCCTGAGATATCCCAGATTGGAGAGAGTGAAGGCTGGTCTAAGGGACACCTCCTCAGTGCACGAATTTTGTGCACCAGACCTCTAGTGCTTAATAACATGACATAGCATGTGCATTCCCACAGAACATAATTTTGGCATTATTTAATATTTAAAAAAATTTTTTTGGATAAAAGTAAAGTCACAGCTCGCAAACACTAGTGTACATTGCATTCACCTGATACCTGAAATCTATATAATATAATCATCATGCAATAAAGACTCTGGCCCAGCAGGTGAGTATTGTTTAACAGACTCTGCAAGTAATTCTAATGATCTTGGTCTTAAAGTCACATCTTGATTTTAACAGTGGACTGCAGGTAACTTACCTATGCAATGGAGTGAAAATGATGGTTGAGGTAGATGTAGAGGACCCTGGGCATGTCATTTGCGGATATCATTTTGGAGAACTTAGTCAGGGTCAGTGTCATAGTTCTGAAGTTCAGCAACTGCTTTGAGAAATATGTCTCTTGCTCATAATCTCAACCAGAAAAAAAGACAAATGCTTTTCTTGTCAACAATTTAAAAAAATAGGCTATTTGATAGTAATGGAGAGAATTAGAACAAATAACTGTCAGTTATAGATTTTGCTGGATTAAAACTTAAAAAGGGACTCCCTGGTGTCATCTAATATCCTCATGCACAGAAAAGAATGTAAGGGAATCTTTTCACTGGCAACAAAGTAAATGACAAAAAAAAGGCACTGTCTGAAAAAATTGCTGAATGATCTCCCCTTGAGATACTCCTTCTATCTGATATATCCCACCAAGTCAAAATGCTTCTAAGAAACAAACTCCCGTTGTCTCTTGTACACAAAAGACATCCACAACCAAATTTCCAAAAGTTATAAATGTGTTATGATACATGTCAGGAGACACTCTGCAGATGTGATCAGAGTTAAGAACTTTGAGATGTCAAAATTATCCTGGATTACCTAGGTAGGTTCATTCCAATTATACTAGTCCTTAAAAATGGAGGAAAGATTGAAGAACAGTGGGTCAGAAAAAGGCAAATTGAGAGAGACTTGGTGTCTGGTTTTGAAGATGGACAAAGGGGATCAGGAAAGTAGCAGGCTTTAAAAGCAGCTGATGGCTTGTAGTTTATAGCCAGCTGAAAAATGGGGACTGTGATGGTTAATTTTATATGTCAGTGTCACTAGGTTAAGAGATGCTTAGATCATTGGTAAAACTTTCTTCTTGGGTGTGTCTGTGAGGCTGTTTCTGAAAGATAGTAACACCTGAATCTGTACACTGAGTAAAAAAGATGGTCCTCCCCAATGTAGTAGTCATTAACCAATTCATTCAGATCATAAATAGAAAAAGTTAGAGAAAGGGCATATTTGCTTTCTATGCTTTAACTGGGGTATCTATCTTCTCCAACCCACAGACATCAGACTTTAGAGATCCTGGTTCTTGGGCCCTCTGATTCAGACCAGGGATTACACCATTGGCTCCCCTGGTTCTCAAGACTTTGGGTTTGAATGGAATTACATCCCCAGCTTTCTTGGTCCTCCAGCTTGCAGGTAGGTCATGAGACTTTCAGTCTCAATAATCACTTGAGTCAGTCCCTGATAGTAAATCCTTTTTTAAATATCTATCTGTCATCTATCTATCTATCTATCTATCTATCTATCTATCTATCTATCATCTATCATCATCTATCATCATCTATCTATCATCTTCTATTGGTTCTGCTAAAGAGAAAATCATAGTCCCCAAATGACATCACCTGTGCTAAAGCCCATGCTATCAACTCTAGATTTAATACCTGACCTAATTGCTCTTCTGACTTATCCCAGAAACATCCTATATAACAAAAGACTATTATGCAAATCAACCGAACGGTGGAATGACCTGTCGTTATGATGTGCACTGACCACCAGGGGGCAGACGCTTAATGCAGGAGCTGCCCCCTGGTAGTCAGTACATTCCCACAGGAGGAGCTCTGCTCAGCCAGAAGCCGTGAGCCCAGCTGGTGAGCACAGCGGTGGTAGCAGGAGCCTCTCCTGCCTCTGCAGCAGTGGGACATCCCCTGAGGGCTCCCGGACTGCAAGAGGGTACAGGCCAGGCTGAGGGATCTCCTGAGTGCATGAATTTCATGCACCAGACCTCTAGTAATCTTAATAAACAAGTCTGGAATTTTCTGGTCAAGGACCAGTAATCTGTCACATGGCTCCTCTCTGTCCCCATGGAAAGAAGAGGCAATCTGTGAAATAAAAACCCTTGCCATTCCCTTCACCCCAAAAGAAGACATCCTGGTCTAAAAATATCATTTTCCTGGGTGTGCATGTGGTGTTGTTGTTAATAGTTCCTTCATCCCACCCTTCTTCCTATAAAAAATCTTCCATTCTGTAAACCACTCAAATTGCCCTTCAAGTTGCTAGATGGAATGCTGCTGCCTGATTGATGATTCTCTTAATAAATCCAATTAGATTTTCAAATTTGCTTGGTTAAATTTTGTTCTTTAACAGTTTGTTTATCTGATGAACCCTGACTAATACTGACACCTTAGTCCTATAAACTCACGTAGCCGAACTCTGTCAAAATTCCAAATGAGCAGGAAATGTATTCTTCCCTAGAGCCTCCCAAAAAGAATGCAGCCTGCTGACAATTTGATTTTAGCTGAGTAAGACTTGTGCCTTACAGAACTGTAAGACAAGAGACTTGCTGTAACATCATTGATAGGAAACTAACAAACAGACTTAATAAGGATGTTAGTAAAAGAGAGTTTGTGATTTTAACAGAAAAGAAAAAGAGCTGCCATGCCTGAATGGGCAATTATAGAAATGGCTTCAAGCATCATCTCCTACTCATTTGCTAAGTTAAGAGTGTAGATCAACATATGGAAGCCCAGCATTTACCACTGAGGACATGAGGTTGATAACTGATTCTATTCCTTTAACTGAAAAATTAATTAAATCCAATACCAAGTCAGTATTTTAAAAATATATATATCCACTTGACAATTTTACACAAACATGAATAAATAAGGAAAACTCACAAGTAAAAAATAAATAAAATTGTTCTTAGCACATAAGAAAAATTGTTCTAAGTCTAAGGCTAGGTCCATTCAGTACAGTATTATCTTTTAGGGAAACCATGGTGTTTGTTTGTTTTGTTCAAGTATTGTTAACCTCAAAATTCAAAAAATTCAGAAGTTTCCCCCAGACAAATTATGGAAAAGCCTTCCAGGAATTCATATAATATTTCTGAAAAAAAATTTGGTATTTTAGATATAATGATTTCACTTATTTTATTATCATTGTGTAAGCTCAACCATTTAAAATATTCTACTAGCCATGACTGGATGGGTCGGTTGGTTGGAGCATCATCCTTTATACCAAAAGGTCTCAGGTTTGATTCCAGTCAGGGCACATACCCAGGTTGTGGGTTCCAACCCCAGACGGGTGAGTATGGGAGGCAATCAATCAATGTTTCTTTCTTTCTCTCACTCTCCCTCTCTCTCTTCTAAACATTATCCTCAGGTGAGGATTAAAAAGGAATAATAAAAATATTCTACCAGCTTGCTCTAGAACACAGAGATCTTGTATATATATCTATATATATATATACATTTCATTTTAATTAGATTATTAATGATTTTGACCAGTTTTATCATAATAATATATTTTTATTCTTATATCCCCAGGGTAAATATTTAATTTTATTTTCTCATCTTTCATATATGGATAATGTAAATATCTACATTAGAAATTGATTGTGAGAATTAAATATTGGAGGCATGTAGAATAACTCTGGATATTTGTAACACTGCCATAAATTTAAATTCTTATTGTTATTGTTAATTGCTTATCCTAACTTAATCTTTTATTACTTTCACTGCCTTTTTAAAAAGCTCCTTTCCAGATGCTGTCCAATTATATTATATGTTACATTTTTTCATTAACCAATAACCTGTAGGTGTATGCTAGGTATTGAGATGATTTAAATACAGACTGTCCTTACTTTCAAAAGTGGGCAGCATATTCGAATTAGAATAGTAACTGAAGGTCACGTGGTTTAACTTTCAGACCACTGTAGGTAAACTGCAACAAGCAAACTTCTCCCAGGTCCCTGTATCTGAAGATTTAAAATATAAAGGTTTATTTCTTGTCCATTCAAAGTTGACTGTGGGTCCTGCAAACCATGCAAGGTGTCAATGAAAGCTGAGTTTCATCTTTACAGAAACATGGGCTCAGGACCACTGTGTTAGTGAAGGAGAAGAGATGGGTATATAAATATCTCTGCTCACATTTTATTGCCCAACATGAATGTCATGGTCATGCCAAATTCAGGAAGGTGAGGAATTATAATCTCTCCTGTGTCCAGTAGGAGAACCAGATATATTAATGTGTATCATGAACATTTCCCTCCTATGTGTACTTCTGTTAGGTAAAGTTGGAACCTTCTGGCATACTTGGTTTGTATGATTCATATTGGGGATCATAGAGAGAACACTGAATTGTCTAAACTATTTTATTTATTTATTTATTTATTTATTTATTTATTTATTATCTATCCTCATCCAAGGATATTTTCCCCTGATTTTTACAGAGATTAGGTGGAAGGGAAGGAGAGAGATGAAGAGAGAGAGAGAGAGAGAGAGAGAGAGAGAGAGAGAGAGAGACATCAATGTGAGAGAGACACATCAATTGGTTGCCTGGCGAACTTGCCCAAACTGTAGCCTGGATTGAGCCTGCAACCGAGGTATGCACCCTTGACCAGAATAGAACTGAGACCCTTTAGTCAGAGGGCCAATGCTTTAAACACTGAGCAAAACTGACTAGGGCTGTCTAAGTTACTTTAGAAATTGATAGGATTTCAGGTCCAGTGATGGCAAATAAGTCTAATAAATTTGATTTTACAAATAGCAAATATTTAATGGATATGTTTTATATCTTTACTGCACACCAAGTTTTATATTGTCATAAAAAGATGTATTCAATTTTTAATGATGTACTTTTTTAATATATTACTATATCACTGATAATTTTTCTCAAAATTAAAAATAACCATATACTTGTAAAAAAACAATTGTTTTAAATAAACTTCTCTACACTATATCTTTTTATGATGTAATTATATTTCAGTGTTCACTCCAGTTACAGAATTTTTGCCCAACTCATAAATTTTAATGTTCTGCAATTAAATAAGGTGATAACTGTACTTAGAGCTTTTATATTATATCCCATTCAAATATCATCTTTACATGTAAATTATGTTCCCCTGTAGGATGGGGCACTTTCATACATCCCACCTCTGAAGAAGGAGAGAATCTACAAATACGAATTTCACCATCTCAGTGGCAGAAAACAAACCAGATATTGAGACAGCCTGATTTATCCAGTTCAATAACCCATTCTAGAGATCCTGGGATAGCACTTCGGTGTAATTTTATACTCAATTTAAAATATTCCAGTATGTATTTAAACTATAAACTTGTTTTAAACTCTTAAGGTACCATGGGTACCAGCTAAGCAGCAGCACATTGATGAAAGTTTGTTTTCAAGTTCTTGGGCTTCTATAATTGGTATGCTTCAAAAATTAAGTCTATCTTTTATATAGAAAAATGGCTACACTAGTGTTAGCCATTTCCCACAACATGACTGTGATATGATGATGCTCTGTATACCAATCTCTCCACTCCAATAGTCTATAATCATTTAAAAACGTATTAAGTAGACTTAATAATGTGAATCTCTTCTATTATTAACTAATTAATTAAAATATAAAAATACTGAAATAAATATACCAGGCTAAATAGAGAAAGGTAAAAAAAGCTGGATTTTTCCCCATAAGGTAAAATCATGTTTGGAATATCTACACTAATAAAAGAGAAACATGGTAATTAGTGTACGACCGCTACCCTTCCCATTGGCTAATCAGCATATCCTTATGCAAATTAACTGTCAGCCAAGATGGCAGCTGGCAGCCATGCACTGAAGTGAACAGGGAGGCTTGCTTGCTCCAGTGACTGCGGACTCCAACGTTCCCCGCCTAACTTGCCGGCCTCTCAGCTGCAACTCTAAGCAACTATGTAACAAATATAGAAGCTAAACAAAACCCTAGAAACCTGCTTTATTCAGCCTGGCTTCAGCCAGCCGGACCGCAACATTATATCAATGTTTTCAGCAGCTAGGCCTCAGAGCTAAAGCTGGCCCAGAATAAAAAAAAAAAAAAAGAAAAAAAGGAGCTGTTGGGATCCTCAGTCACCCGCCAACCAGAAAACGGCCCTCAGCCCCTCAGCCAGTCTGGCCAGGCACCCCAGTGGGGACCCCCACCCTGATCCAGGACACCCTTCAGGGCAAACCAGCCGGCCCCCACCCATGCACCAGGCCTCCATTCTATATAGTAAAAGGGTAATATGCCTCCTGGCACCGTGATCAGCGGAGCACAGAGGCTCCCGGCACCGGGATCAGCGTGACAGGGGGCAGCGCCCAAACCCCCTGATCGCCCTGCAGCTCTGTGTGTGACAGGGGAAGGTACTCCAGCCCCCTGATCAGCCCTGCTCTGTGCCTGATAGGGGGGAGCTCCCCAATCTCCTGATCGGCCCTGCTCTGTGTGTGACAGGGTAGAGCCATAACCTCTCCATCGGCCCTGCCCTGAGTGTGACAGTGGCGGCGCCCCAACCCCCTGATCGGCCCTGCTCTGTGGGTGATAGAGGGTGGCGCCCCAACCCCCCTCCACGGGCCTTGCTCTGTGTGTGACAGGGTAGAGCCATAACCTCCCCATTGGCCCTGCCCTGAGTGTGACAGGGTGCAGCGCCCCAACCTCCTGATCCGCCCTGCTCTGTGTGTGACAGGGGGCGGTGCCCCAACTCCCCTATCGGTCCTGCTCTGTGCGTGACAGGGGGGAGCTCCTCAACCCCCTGATCGACCCTGCTCTGTGTGTGACAGGGTACGGAGCCCCAACCCCCCTGATGGGCTCTGCTCTGTGTGTGACAGGGGGCAGCGCCCCAACCCCCCTGATGGGCCCTGCTCTGTGAGTGACAGGGGGCAGTGCCCCAACCCCCTGATCGGCCCTGCTCTGTGCGTGACAGGGGGTGGCGCCGCAACCTCCCCATCGACCCTGCCTTGAGTGTGACAGAGGGTGGAGCCCCAACCCCCAATCAGCCCTACCCTGAGCATGACTGAGGGTGGCATCGCAACCTCCCAATCGGCCCTGCTCTGAGCCTGACCAGGGGCTGCACTTAGGGATTGGGCCTGCCCTCTGCCACCCGGGAGCAGGCCTAAGCCAGCAGGTCATTATCTCCCGAGGGGTCCCAGACTGCAAGAGGGCACAGGCTGGGCTGAGGGACCCCCCCCTCCCTCCCCCCCCCCCCGAGTGCACAAATTTTTGTGCACCGGGCCTCTAGTAATATTATAACAGTGAGCCTGAGTTTTCTAAAATGTTTCTATGATTTCACCAGTGTGTGCTCTTTAGGTAATGGGTCTACAACAAAACTTTCATGAGTGGAGAAATGTAGAGTTGGGAGTCATGAGCTGGTTCACTTTACAATCTATCAGTTACTCCTGGAAAAAGCCAAATTCCTACTTCCCAGGATTTAATGTTATTACCACTTTATCACTTCATGCAGAGCTTTTTGCATCTTTTTTTTTACTCTGACCTATTTTCCTGATCTCATTTTAAAAGTTGTTATCTTTGTGTATTAAATTGTTCAGAAATCCCCCAGGTCTGTCAGTTAATATGTTGAAAGCTCTTCCTGGGACTAGAAAAAGAAGGCGGTGTCATACCATTCCAAGGCAATGGGGTTCCTAGATACTTTAGTTTCAGCCCCAGATTCAAAATTAGGCAAAACCCTGCATCCATGTTGTCTTATATGTGAAAGAGTGGTTATGATTTCTCCCTCACAGTGTTCCTCCCTTCAGGTGCTTACATGAAGAAAAGATGATCCATGTACAGAGAGACTAACAAAGCATCTGGCATGCAACAGACACTTGTCAAGAAACTTCCTTTCCTTTATACTTATTTACTACTCAAGACAGGTTGCAGGTTTGTATCTTTAACAAATACAAATTCAATTCTAAGAACTTTGGACTTTTATTTTTTTCATTTATGTTTCATCTCTCTGTGATATGACTTAAATGTTATAAATTATATTTTGCTTATGTGCTTAATATCAGCTAAATATTTTTGTATACAATCAAAATGCTCTACAAGGCTATGTGCTAAAAACCATGTAAGTTATTCTTTGTGGGTCATTTAATTGCTGATAAGAGATTTTTGCCTTATAACTTTAGCACCTAATCTTGTGTGGCTTGACGTTACCATCCAAAATGTTTCCACTTACACTTGCACACAGTATCTCTTCTAATCAGCCACCACATATTTGGACTATTCTCATTTCCATCACCTTGCACATGTTTCCTCTCACCTGAATACCATCTCTCTTTCCCTCTGCTTGGTCACCTATAATTTAAGCACAATGAGACTCTTAACTATTACCCCATCTTCATTGTTTATTTTACCTTTGAATTTCTCCATTTCCATTGCAAATATAACCATTTAATTAAATGTGGCTTTCTATAATTTACTGTTGTTTCATGTATACATTTTGCCTACAAAACTAGATTACAAACTTCCAGATGTTAGGCATATCTTGAAATTCTCTTGTATACTAACTGATTAATAGACTAAATTATTAATTTAGGTCAAACCTACTAATATAAATAGCTTTAATTTCCTATTTTTCTTCTCCTATATATCCCTTATCTACCTGTATCCCTATTAGCAAATCCACACATATCCTCACAATTTCATACTCACACGTCGCATAATAAAAATACAAGTAAAACCTGACACTATGTTACTAAGTGGAAAAAAAAATAAGGTTGATGCTGAGGAACTGATGTGAGTATTAAAGACTCAGATACACTCCTCTCTCCAGAGGTGACTCACCAGGATGCACACCATTTGTTTCTGTAGGTCATGTGATTTCAAGGAATCTCCCCACCCCAACCCCACTGCCTTGGTGTTACTTTCTTACTAAGCTTTCCCTCTCCAACCTTCCATTGTGTTTCTCAACACAAGGACATCTATCTTTTACTTTAGAAGCTTGTATTTCCAATAAACACAGGGAAACAAATAAGAGTAGGTCAAAGTTCATAACACAAATGCTACAAAGTTTTCAATAATCAGATAAAGTTCTTCACAATGATTATTTAATTCCCCATACAACTGCCTCTGTTATTATTTGGTGTCATATATTCCATTCATTTAAAATTTATATACTGAAAATTCATTTATAAAAAATAAAAATATCAGAACTCTTTGTAAAGTATGACTGTTTCTAATGTGAAGACACTTTCCTACTTCACTGAGAAACTAATTGTTTTAGTAGTTCTGAAACAATTTAAAAACCACTTGGGCTACTTAACACAGGAAAGGTCCTTGGGTTCTCTAGAGATTTTTATTCAATAGGAATGAGATGTAGCCTGGACATCTATATTTTTAACAAGCTCCCCTGTGATTTCCATATATAGCAGGCACAAGACCTGGAAAGCATGGCATTTTACTGTTAGTATAGAGCAATAACTGTCACCTGTTTGACACTTGACAGGCCCCCATTTAAGTTGTCAGCTCAGGGGAGCTTCCTAATAGCACCTACATCTTCATGTCCAAATTTATGTTCCTAAAAATGTGTGCTTAAACCAAGCCTTGCTTCTATACCAAACTGAATTTAGCCCCAAAGCATAACTCTCTCTTTCTCTGATAATTTAGCAAGAATTGGGCAGCAGTGCTGTGATAATACTAGTTGCTTCGTTCTTCACATAAGACAAATGTGTGTGAAGGTCATCAAACTTTAGTTCATTTGAGGTACTTTTTATCCTAACCTATATCACAAACAGAACTTCCTAGATTTAATTTGCACCTGGTTATCATACATTTTCACCCAGTGCTCTAGCACTTCAAGCCTACATACCTTCTATAAATCATAAAATGACTATTGCTCTTTATTAGTTTATGATGAGAGAAAACTGTAATTGTTGCTTCATTTAATAGTTTTCCAGAAGCTACTCAATCTCTGATGTGGTGAGCCATCGTTCTGTAGTAAAATGTACAAAAAAAAGCTAACATTTTATCAGATTATTGAAATAAGTCTAATACATATTCAGTCATGGTTCTCATTCTTTTAAGTAAAGAAGTAAAATGCATATATATATATATATATATTCATTTATGGGGTTATTACTACCTATTTTATCTCTTCTAAAACAAAATAATTTACATAGGTAGGTATCTGTACT
Source organism: Myotis lucifugus (assembly GCF_000147115.1). Lineage (NCBI taxonomy): Eukaryota > Metazoa > Chordata > Mammalia > Chiroptera > Vespertilionidae > Myotis > Myotis lucifugus. The sequence goes on along the minus strand of NW_005871168.1, from coordinate 796,828 downwards.
GTATAAATCATAAGTTTTTCAAGTTCATTATTCACTGTTTATGAAGAACAACTAAGTTCTAAGCCCCAATGCAGAGCTGTAGACAAAATTGAAAACAAGGCAAAAGTCAGGATACCCAAGAGATTATTATCCAAATAATCCTACTTCATAGGAAGCCATTGTAATAATGCAGCCGAAAAAATACATCAAGTTTCTAACTTATAATTAAGATTTGAATTATTAATGCCAAGTATATTGTTAATAATTTGACATAAGTATATACAGAAAAGGAAAATTTTATTAAATAAGTATATTTACATCTAGAAAAAAATTAATAATGCTGTGAAAAAATCTAATTAAGATTAGCCTATTCCTGAATAAGAGTACTGACATATATATTTTTACTTATCTATTTAGAGTGCTTAAATAAACTTGGAGTTCACTGTCTTCTAAACAGATCTATTTCATTTTATTTCTTTTATTGTTTAAAGTATTACATATGTCTCCTTTTTCCTGATTGATCCCCTCTCCGCCACTCCCTCCCCCCTCCCCCTGAGGGCAAGCCCCCACCGCCCCAGTGTCTGTGTCCATTGGTTATGCTAATATGCATGCATACAAGTCCTTTGGTTGATCTCTAACCGTCCCCTCCCCTGCCTTCTCTCTGAGGTTGGACGGTCTTCAGATCTTATTTTAAACCTCGGAATTGTATTATTACAACTTTTGTTTTAGTTTTCAAGGAACTATTTATTGTCACTATTTTTATTTTCCTTCCTAAAACAAATGCCTCTGTCTATCTGTTAAAATAGAAAGTAACAAAATTATGAAGAAAACTTAAAAAATTTTCAACTGGAAGAACACTGGATGTATCAATAATTTTTTTCAGACTAAAGAAACATTGTATGAGTTTATGTGTTATTTTTTCATTTTAAATAAGTACCTTTTCTACAGGTATATCGTATACATGGAATGCATACTGACTTTGTGCATCACAGATATTTGTAAAGTGAATAACACACTCATTACTCAGATTTAGTCTCAAGATAATTTTCAGCAATATAGAATAGGCAGCCATTATTCATCAACAAGTGTTGGCAACTGTTGTGAACTGAAATCTAGAGTCTGTTATATGCATCCCATTTAATCACTGAGACATGATTGCTCCATTAATAAAAATGAGAACCTACAACCAGGTCAATGTGCAAAAAATTAAGAAGAACATATAATATTTACAATAATAAAACCAATATTAATTCATTGTTATTTACTAGGGACTATGATAAAGACATTAAATGGATTATTTAACTAAATTTGAATATTTTTTCTTATCCCTATATGTTTTCTATATGGTTCAAATTCACACAATAATGGCAAAAATTACTCTGCTTTATTTGTTTCCAGACTTCACTGCCTGTGTTATTTGTCAGACTTTACCTATAGGCATTAAATAACATATAGAACACATTGTTCTCTTAGATATTTTAATTTTGATTTTATATGGAAAATTCATCTAGTAGTGGCATGTGGAAAGATTGGAAGAAAAGGAGGGACAAAACAAAAATTTATTTTCAAAAAGATAATAATCATTTACAGAGGAGGAAAAACAGACCTGGGTTCATACTTCAGAGGGGTAATAAGGCAAGGAGAGAGGATAAAAAAGAAACAAGGTAGGCTAGGGATATGACTTTAAGTTTACTATTTAATTTACATAGGATAACTTAGTCAAGATTTCATTGATAGAATTTTAATGTTTCATTTTAGATGCACTGCCTAGCATAGTGGTAAAAATTACTGCTATAATTAACTTGCATTAAGAAATGGAAATTACCTCTTTAACACATATCTTATTATTTTCCCTTATGTTAAAATTATAAAATAAAATTTTAAAACAAAAATTTTGCAAATCAGATTCAAAATATATACACAAATACATGTAGAATACCTTACATAGTAACATAATTTTTATTATAATCTCAATATTTTGAATAGTTAAAGCATCAAAAAGCCTTAATATTATGAAATAAAAAAATAAGATATTATGATGATAGTTTTTCTGTATTTAAATATAATGCCCCTAAATAAACATTTGTTTTGGGTGAAGAGCACATTTTAATGTTTTCAATAGAAGTGAGCTATTATAATTGTTAAAGTACTAGCATCTGGCCTAAATAAATATAATAACTATCAACTTGGTGGGGGTGGGTGGGAAGAGATTAACCAAAGAATTTGTAAGCATATATGCATAACCCAGGGACACAGATAATAGTGTGGTGGAAGCCCTGGGGCAGAGGGCAGCTGTGAGTTAGAAGGGATCAATGGGGAAAAAGGGGGGGGCATCTGTAATACTTTCAACAATAAAGATTTTTTTAAAAATGAGTTATCCCTTATTTCAAGATAATTATTTTGAGCTCTATACCAATAGAAATTTGGTAGAACTTTGCTAACTTTATAAGGCATGTTTGAGCCTAAGTAAGAATGACTATGATTTGCTTTCAGTTTAGAATACTAAAAACAATAAGCTAAAATAAATCTATTATTTTCCAAGGTAAATACAAGCTATAACATAGAAATAATTTTCTTAACTTTGGAATCCATGTTTAAGTAGATTAAATTGAGAGGCTAAAACTCATTGTTAGATGTAATTGATGAACATTTAATTTTAATATAGATGTATATAACAAAGGAAAATGGAAAGAGGAATTACCAAGTTACTTCATAAGAAGCTATATTATTGCTTGTATTTGTATGTTTCATACAAACATCTGAATTTGAAAACAGCTTTGTCTTACAGGAATATTGTACGCATTTTATTAGAAAGATATAGAGGCAAATAATTTATGGATTTTTAAATCTGCAATAATGAGTTAAGATTAATCAGTACAGAGAATATAGGCTGAAGAGTGCACATGCAGTAATATATTTGGAAAATTTTATCTCAATCTGAAATCATAGTTCAAGATGGTATCTTCCCTTTGTTTTCAAATATCCTGTTCATAGGCAACAAATTATTTCCATTCAAAACTTATAATGGTGAATCAAATTTAGATTTTTATCATGATGCTAACACAGGACTCAGCCATTTTCTTAAAATATTCTATATTTTTATCATATCAATAGGTAGAATTTTCCCTTCAGAATAAGTTATTGCACACTGGTAAATGATTTCTCTGCTACATTTTTGAAGAACTTCTCAAGATATTACTTCTGAGGATTTCTAATTTGAAATATCAGCTAATACCGCAGTCAATAAGTTTTTATTGCTCATATTTCAATATCAGTTTTCTGTGCATATCACACTCTGATCTGAACATCCAAAATCAATTTATAAAATACTAGAGGCCCAGTGCACAAAAATTTGTGCACTGGGGGTGGGGGGGTCCCCTCAGCCTAGCCTGTTCCCTCTCACAGTCTGGGACCCCTCGGGGGATGACCACCTGCTGGCTTAGGCTTGCTCCCTGGGGAATTGGGCCTAAGCTGGCAATCAGACATCCCTCTGGCAGCCTGGCAGCCCTAGGGGGATGTCCACTTGCCAGCGGAGAGCAAACCTAAGCTGCAATCGGACATCCTTAGCGCTGCTGAGGAGGCAGGAGAGGCTCCCACCACCACCGCTGTACTGGCAGCCATCAGCCTGGCTTGTGGCTGAGCAGAGCTTCCCCATGTGGGAGTGCACTGACCACCAGGGGGCAGCTCCTGCATTGAGTGTCTGCCCCCTGGTGGTCAGTGTGTGTCATAGTGACCAGTCATTCCCAGTCTTTCTGCTGTTAGGGTCAGTTTGCATATTACCCTTTTACTATATAGGATAGAGGCCTGGTGCATGGGTGGGGGCCAGCTGGTTTGCCCTGAAGGGTGTCCCGGATCAGGGTGGGGGTCCCGCTGGGGTGCCTGGCCAGCCTGGGTGAGGGGCTGATGGCTGTTTGCAGCTGGTCACACCCCCTTCAGGGTGGGGGTCCCCACTGGGGTGCCTGGCCAGCCTGGATAAGGGGCTGATGGCTGTTTTCAGGCTGGCCACACCCCCTTCAGGGTGGGGGTCCCCACTGGGGTGCCTGGCCAGTCTGGATGAGGAGCTGAGGGCCGTTTTCAGGCTGGCCGGCGACTGAAGCTCCCAGCCTCTCCTTTTTTCTTTTTTCTTTTTTTTTAATTCTAGAATTTATTTACATTCTATAATTGAAACTTTGTTGCCTTCACTGGCAATCCCAGCTCTGAGGCCATGGCTGGCTGAAAGCAGGTATCTGGGGTTTGTTTGGCTTCTATAATTGAAACCTTGTTGCTTTTGGAGCTGTTGCTTTCGGAGCTTAGAGCAGGCCACAGCAGGTGGGGAACCTTGGCTTCCTCCATCACTGGAGCAAGCAAGCCTCCTGCTCACTTCAGCTGCGTGGCTGCTGGCCGCCATCTTTGTTGGCAGTTAATTTGCATATCTCGCTGATTAGCCAATAGGAAGCGTAGCAGAGGTATGGTTAATTACCCTTCTTGTCTTTTATTAGATAGGATGAACTCTGAATAAAATTTGAGTAAGATGTTAGTAAATTTTTTTTTTCATTTTGAAAATGTGTTTTTTAACTTCAGGGCAATTAAATTTTTATGTATACTTTTGGAAAATATTTTTATATAGGCTAATTTGTTTGTTGTTGCTTCTTAAATTTTACTGGTACTGAAAAATTAAAATAGCCTTAGAAAAATAATAGTTTTAGATTTAAAAGTCCATTTAGATAAATGCACTTTTTAATAAAATGATGTAAATAACATTATATTATTTATTATTTACAAAATATAAAACATTTATTGAATGGATGGATATAAAGATACACAAAAATACTTGGCAGAACTGTCAAAAACTAGGGTTATCAATCAACATTAACTTTCCTTTAAAAAAAAATGAAGAGGAAGATATGGAGGTAAGACACACAAAAATTAAGGCACAGTCTAAAAATTGCAAGTAGTTCCGTTTACCTAGAAAATCAACTAGGGTCAAAGCTAAGTTTTGGGGCAAAGAAAGTTTGAAGAAAGGGGCAGGGAAAAAATGCAAATTATATTTGATACAATTTGCACAGTCACTGGGTTTACATGGCAATCATCCTTTTAATACTCACCAAGGACATGTTTTATTGATTTTATTTATTTTTTATTAGAAAGAGAGGAAGGGAAAGAGAGGGAGAGAGAGAGAGAGAGAGAAACACATGAAGGGGCTGCCTTCTGTATATGCCTGAACCAGGAACTGAACCCACAACATTTTGGTGTATGGATGATGCTCCAACCAACTGAGCTACACCGGTCAGGGCTCAACACATATTTGATTGCTATTTATGTGCTACACAAAATTTTAGATGCTGTATATACAGAAGCAAATAAAATACAGGAATAATCTTTGCTTTCATAGGTTATAATTAATATAATTGGTAAATAAATAGAGGTTGCTATTATTAATAACTAGAGGCCTGGTGCACAAAAATTTGTGCACTCGGGGGGGAGAGGGTGTCCCTCAGCCCGTCCTGTGCCCTCTCGCAGTCTGGGACCCCTCAGGAGATAATGAGGCCTGCTCCCGGGTGGCAGAGAGCAGGCCCAATCCCTAGGTGCAGCCCCTGGTTGGGCTCAGAGCAGGGCCGATGGGGGAGTTGGGGCGCTGCCCCCTGTCATGCACAGAGCAGGGCGGATTGGGAGGTTGCGATGCCACCCCTAGTCACGCTCAGGGTACAGCCGATTGGGGGGTTGGGGCACCGCCCCCTGTCACACTCAAGGCAGGGTCGATGGGGAGGTTGTGGCACCACCCCCTGTCATGCACAGAGCAGGGCCAACCCGGGGGATGGGGCGCTGCCCCCTGTCATGCACAGAGCAGGGCCCATCAGGGGGGTTGGGGCTCCGTACCCTGTCACACACAGAGCAGGGCCTATCAGGGGGTTGAGGAGCTCCCCCCTGTCACTCACAGAGTAGGGCCAATAGGGGAGTTGGGGCACCGCCCCCTGTCACACACAAAGCAGGGCGGATCAGGGGGTTGGGGCGCCGCCCTCTATCACCCACAGAGCAGGGCCAATCAGGGGGTTGGGGCGCCGCCACTGTCACACTCAGGGCAGGGCCGATGGGGAGGTTATGGCTCTACCCCGTCACACACAGAGCAGGGCCCGTGGGGCGGGGGTCGGGGGGGTTGGGGTGCCGCACCCTGTCACACACTGAGCAGGGCCTATCAGGGGGTTGGGGCGCTGCACCCTGTCACACACAGAGCCACAGGGCTATCAGGGGGTTGGGGAGCTCCCCCCTATCAGGCACAGAGCAGGGCTGATCAGGGGGTTGGGGCAACTTCCCCTGTCACAAACAGAGGAGGGCGGATAGGGAGGTTGTGGCCCCGCCCCCTGTCACACACAGAGCTGCAGGGCGATCAGGGGGTTTGGGCGCTGCCCCCGTCACGCTGATCCTAGTGCCGGAGGCCTCGTGGCTCCGCTGATCCCAGTGCTGGGAGGCATATTACCCTTTTACTATACAGAATAGAGGCCTGGTGCATGGGTGGGGGCCGGTTGGTTTGCCCTGAAGGGTGTCCTGGATCAGGGTGGGGGTCCCCACTGGGGTGCCTGGCCAGTCTGGGTGAGGGGCTGAGGGCCGTTTTCAGGCTGGTGGGTGACTGAAGCTCCCAACCGCTCCTTTTTTTCTTTTTCTTTTTTTTTATTCTGGGCCAGCTTTAGCTCTGAGGCCTCAGCTGCTGAAAGCAGGTTTCTGGCCTTTATTTACCTTCTGTATTTGATACAATGTTGCGGTCCGGCTGGCTGAAGCCCGGCTGACTAACGCAGGTTTCTGGGGTTTTGTTTAGCTTCTATATTTGCAACATAGTTGCTTAGAGTTGCAGCTGAGAGGCCGGCAAGTCAGGCGGGGAACATTGGATTCCGCCGTGACTGGAGCAAGCAAGCCTCCCTGTTCGCTTCAGTGCATGGCTGCCGGCCGCCATCTTGGCTGGCAGTTAATTTGCATATCGCCCTGATTATCCAATGGGAAGGGTAGCGGATGTACGGCTAATTACCATGTTTCTCTTTTATTAGATAGGATGATTTTTGAAGACTTAGCTCAATCACGCTTCCTTCCAGGAAACCCGCCATCACTCCTACTAGTCCACTAAGGTGAACTCTCCCACCTGCTCTTTTTGTGCCCTCTGTTGTAAAACTTAACACCTTTCATTTTAAGCGATTGTAACCTCCTGCAGCTGTCCTCTTATCCTTGAAGGCAATGACCATGGCTTATTTGCCGTTTCTTAACAGCTCCTAGCATAGAGTGTAGTCCACAGTTGGAGCGCAAAAGCTTTTGTGGAACAGTGGTGTATGCCATTTCAACACTGGATTAACAGAATCAACACAGACCTATTCCAAACCACCTGTACTTTAAACTCTGTTTTGTTGCTGAAATACAGCCTTTTGTCCTAAATAATTATTTAGACTCAATGACACCTAAGAAATTACTTTAACATCTATCACTATAGGATCAACACTGAGGATATCTGCTACATGTTAAAGAAGAAACCAATATGACGTACAACACTAAATTATGTATATTAGTTTTATATATATGCATACTATCCGAATAAGGGATGCAATATTTAGGAGAGTAGAATTTTTTGCCTGTCTTATTAGTTGCTGTATCCCCAGAGCAATACCTGACATATAGTATGTATTCAATAAAGCTCTGTGGAAAGAAGAAAGGAATTATAGGTGGAAGGAAGGGAGGAGGAATATAAAGATTTTGTTTGTTTTATGAAGATAGCCTATGTTCTTCTTAGTATAGGTATACTAATCTACAAAAGTATACATATGTTAAAAATAAATATAACACATTTTAATTTTATATATATGTTATATTTAAATATATGATGACTTGTTATGACTTTTATTTAGAAAAACATTAGTATTTAATTTTTAAAGATGTACTCAATTAGGACTGAAAATCAAAGGTGGAACAAAGTTTATTTTATTAAATCATCAGAGTACAGTTGAGCCTTGAACAACATGGTGTGAACTGCATGCCCACTTATATGAGGATTTTTTTAATGAATACTATAAATGTATTTTTTTCTTTCTTATGACTTTTTAAATAAAATTTTCTTTTTTCTAGCTTACTTTAGTGTAAGAATACAGTATATAATAACATTAACTGACAGTTTATGTATCTGTAAGTCATCCAGCCAACAGTAAGCTATTAGTAGTTACGTTTTGGGGGAGTCAAAGATTAATGCAGATTACTATGTGGAGGGTCAGCACTCCAAACCCCTACATTGTTCAAAACGGGTCAACTGTAATTGGAATCAGATTGTTCATCTCCAGTCAGCCTTACCCACATTTAGCTGGTAGTAGCTTATGTTCTGTTGGCTGTAAAAACTGACATATCTTTATGTCTAATAGATACAAATCTATAGACATGGGAAAATGAGCAGTCACACTCCAGAAGTGATATGCTGATTAATACATGTTGATAAACTAAATCTCTTCACTTAAAGTAGTATTTTTTTGCTACTCTTTCTACACAGAGAAATTGACCCAACTAGATGAAAATCTATGTAAGGGAGATTAAACTGAAAGACAATAACATTTTGAGGAAGGGCAAAGATAAAATATTTTATAGAAAGGTCCTTGAGTGACCCCAAGAGTGTTGGAATGGTGTATGACTTTAATAATTATGCATTTATGCAAATTATATTTTTGTATTGTATATGACCAAATAGTTTACTTATTAGTAAGCTTTCCATGCCAGTTAATAACTTTTGGATGTCAGAAAGCTGAACAGAGCTCTGTGCCTCAAACATTAGTAGGGGGACAGGTAGGTAAGGTAATTTACTATTCAATAACTCCAATTTGATCACATCAGACTAGACAGCTTCAGTCTATTTTAACCATCACAAATGCAGGTCCATTTTGCTAAGCATACAGATTTTGGGGGTGAATTTAAGAAACTTTGCTATTATATAAAATCTTTTATTTTTAAATATTTGAAACTAATTTAAGACAAAATAATAGAGTTGGAATAGGGTCTCTGGGCTGGACTATTGAATGTGCACAGACACACAAACACCAAAATTGGTGTTTCAATTTTAAGGTTGAATAGGCCCCTCTGATTTGAAGTATAAGTCTTATGGTTTTATTTATTTCTCTGCTTTCCTCCTCTGAAAGCTTTTCATGACAATAGTATAGCCCCAAAGGGTTGGTTCAGATGGTCTAGATGGCTGAATATGAGCATATATCCAGCAAGCCAATTATCTTGTTCTTGTCTATAAAGCGTGGACTAAAGTACTTACTGAGAATAAATAGCGTACTACGAAGCTAAATTAAGAAATATATGAACATATCCCTATGTATAATGTGCACCCAGGGATAGTTTTAGTAAAAATTACAATAAAATTACTTGGAAAAAAAAACTTTAAGTATAATTCATTCATGCCAGTTGAAATGACTATGCAGTGAGCAGATAAAGCATTGTGTGCCCTTGATTGACATGGCAGTTTTATTTATAATCTTTCCACTGTAAACAAACCATTTATTCTCTCCCTGAGCTTTATCAGGGATGCTCTTCTGCATTGCTGCCTGGCCTGTCTCATCACATGCTCTGACATCTGCCAGTTTTGTGGCAGACACTGCCATTGTGAAGTCTGTGCTTAAACCATTCCATCCTCTGGGAATTCTCTGAACAGAAATTTCTCTGACACTTACAAAATTCAAAGTCTCTAGTGAAGCCTTACACAGAGTTCACAAGATAACCTGCCTGTTTTTTGGTCACCTATTCTAATTTAACTGTATATTGTCAGATATTTATTTATTTTATTCTAATAGAATTGAGGGTGTTTTGTTTTTTTTATTATGAATGAACCCAAATCACCATAAAGCCATCTGAACTGTTGGCAGTTTCTATAAATCGGATACTTTGTGTCTTTTCCTCTCTCATCACACATTAAAAGAAAAAAATATTTTTGTACATTCTTTGAAATAGAATATTGACAATTAATGAAAACACCATTCACTAGGAAAACCACATGAAAAGTTTTTAGTTCCAAATTAAATTGCTAAAAATGAGAATAACATGACTGTAAACTCAAGCATCTAACCAGCATCAAAAGCAGCAAAAGTGAAAATGAACCTGTTTTGATTTATGTGTGCCATTTGAAGTTTGGATGTGTTTGCTAAGTAGTCGCTACTGAATATATTCTTCACTTATTAACTGCTTAGTTGTATAATGGGGGACAGAGTTGAATAGGCAAAGCTATGTGTTCCACTTCTATGAACATCTATTAACATACATTGTTCTTATTTCTCCAGAACATCTAATACCTGGGAGGAAGAAGGACAATACATGTTAACTGAGCTTTTAGAGTCCTCAAAAAGTCTTTATTCTTTCTTTTTTCTATTTTCAGAACATAAACATTGCTTTTTTAAAAAAAACAAACCTCTTCCTAGGTCACCTCAACTCATCACTTCCCACATCCTTCAGAATACTGCTCAATTTTTTCCATGTGCTTGTAAATTCAAACTCTTTTTTATTTAATCTTCAGTTTGAAATAATGCTAAAGTTTGCCTATCTTCAAAACAGAATTCTCTACTCTTTCATTGTAACATCTTTTCTCTCTTCTTTTCCTTTAGCCTAAATTTGTTTGAAAAATAATCTGTACTTTCTCACTTCCCCTACACCCTCTAAGCCCCAAGTACAAACTAGAACCACCATTGAAGGCCACAGGAAGCTACATATTAGATGCACTGGCCTTTTTAGTTTGTAGATAGCACTGCCTTCCTAGAAAACACTCCTTCCTTGTTCTCTGCCTGTTCCTTGGGTTCCCTTCCTCCTCTGTCCAATGTAGATAAACATTCTGATCACAGCTGTATCCTCTTTATTTATTAGTATAATCATTCATTAGTATTCATTTTTTAGAGTATTCTTTATTCATTAGCATTCTCTTTGCTTGCCTTTCTTTAATGGGTTCAACAATCACAAATTATCTACATAATAAAAGCCTAAGCAACCCTTATGGCGGTACAACCAGAATGACTGGTCACTATGATACGCACTGACCATCAGGGGGCAGACGCTCAATGCAGGAGCTGCCCCCTGGTGGTCAGTACACTCCCACAGGGGGAGTGCCGCTCAGCCAGAAGCTGGGCTCACAGCTGGCAAGCGCAGCAGTGGTGGCAGGAGTCACTCCCGCCTCCGCAGCAGCGCTAAGGAGCAGCGAGCCAAGCGGTAAGGAGCAGTGAGTAGATGGGCGGTAAGGAGTGAGGGGTCCCAGACTATGAGAGGGTGCAGGCTGGGATGAAGGACCTCCCCCCCAGTGTGCAAATTTCATGCACTAGGCCTCTAGTTAAGTTGATAAAAGCTCTAGATATGTTCTAGATATGTCTGGACTAATGACAAAATATAGCATTGTGCTTGAGGATAAGCTTTCCAGCTTGATTTTAAACTTAGGCTTAAATTTCAGCATTGCCCCTTATTCATAGAGAGACATAGAGCAAAATGCTTAACTTCATGTCTCAGTTTTGTCACCTACATAATAATAAAGCACTTATCTTATTGTTGCAAGAATGAAGTAAGTATAAACAAAATGGTATAATCGTACAAGAATATTGTAAACTTTCAATCAGTAGTCTACACGTATGTTATATATGTCCTTCCTTCCAAAGTTGTCCTTGCCCCTCAATCTTGATTTTCTGTGGCCTAATTTAATTTGCCTTCTTCAGACTTAACACAGTAGCCAAATTTTTCATGAACATTAATTCAGTCTCTTACTTGAAAACTTCCAATAAGTTCTTGTTTCAACTAGAATTAAATCCAACACCTAAAACCTGATCTAAATTTTGCTACTACCTCTCTTTCCAAACTCATCTCTTCTCACTATTCTCTGTGTCCACTGACCATTTGTTGGGCAATGGAACTGGATGCACTCATTCTTAGTAGATGGTCTCTGCATAGAGCAAATTTGGCACAAATCTATAAAAGGAGGTCTTCTCTTCATCTTCCATCTCTTAACTCAAATGGTACCTAAAGAAACTCTCTTCAACACACATTGTCACTATAATGTTCATTTTTCTTTAAATCACTTCAAAGAGTCTAAAATTATTCTTGCTTAGTTGTTTTTAGCCCTCCCATATAGTCTATAAATACCTTGAGAACTAGGATTCTACTTTTTCATTGTGGTAGTCTGTCATGCTTAGAATGTTGCCTGACATTTATAATAGAAGATCAAATATATTGACTGGATATGTAAATAAATCACTTCATTATCTGATAGCAATAATCTTTACTTCATCTGTATACATTTTATATTTCTCACCTCCTATCTTATATTGAGGTACTTTGTAAATACGTCTTACTTTTCCCATTAGACTCTTAAGCTCCTTGAAATCAGAAACCAAGCATTTTCATCTCTATAGATATTTTTGGCAGCTTTCAAGTACTTTTTCACATACTAAGTATTAACAAATGTTTGTGAACAAATTAATGCCAAATCTCTCTCTCTCTCTCTCTCTCTCTCTCTCTCTCTCTCTCGTGAAGTGAATATCTAATTGGCATTAAAATGTATTAGAATGCTTTCCTTACAGTTAAATATCTTCTAGGAATTAGACCTCAAAACACTCAGCTGTTAGACTTGAAATAAACCACTGCATTCCATAAATTTCACCAAAAATTTATTGGCCACCAAACACAGGATAAGCATTAAATCTGCCCACTATTTTCCCTCCATTGGTACCAGAAATAATAACAGAAACATGGTACAAATACTTACACACACAGAAATAAGAATAAAAAAAGAATGTCACATAAATGAACAAAATAAAACACAAGCAGAAAAGAATGAGCACAAATGCTAATAGCAGTAATTTTTTAAAACCCAGAATAATGATAACATGCTAATGCTTGAAGTAATGTTGGCTGGGATAACCAGAAGCATTTTATTTAAAAAAAAACTTGAATAAAAAATAAATTGAAAAATCCTAAAGCTTCAATATAGGAAGTTAATTGACAAATACACATCATAAACATACCTTTAACACCACATGAAACAATATTCATCTACACAAACTTTCAGGTATTAGCTCAAATCAAACATAGTTGGAATGTTATTAATGTTCCCAAAGGCTATAATCTGCTTCACCAGAAGCATTGCTTTATATCATTGTTTATTTATCTTTAATGGAAAATAATGGAAAAATAAACTCCTACAAAGTATTTACAAGTATTTTTAAAAATTGTCATAAAGTTCATGTTCAGAAGAAACTACTTTAAAATAATGATAAGATTTTTAAATTTTATCTCAAAATAAGAGTATAGAATAAAAAATATTTATACTGATTTTTAGAGAGAGAGGAAGGGAGAGAGAGAGGTGAGAGCAAAACATGGATCAGGTGCCTCTTGCAAGTCCCCCACCAGGAATCCAGCCCACTACCCAGGCATGTGCCCAGATCTGGAGTAGAACCAGCAACCCTTCAGAGCACGGGACTATGCCCAACCAACTGAGCCACACCAGCCAGGGCAAATAAAGAATTTTTAATATGAGAAAAAATTTTTCTCGTAATATATTGTTTTTAGTGACAAGCTAATGCAAAGTAGCTGATTTGACTTATATCTCATGGCATCATTTGATAAATATGTTAGACATGCTACAAGAATAACCCAAGAACTCTTCACCAAAGAAACAGAAATGAATATAGGGCATTAAGGATAAATTTAAAAACTCAGAATCATTATTCTACTATGTATAAAAACATTTTAAAAATTAGCAATGCCTTTCTTTTTATAAAAAAAATATTTTAAGAGCCCTGGCCAGTTTGGCTCAGTGGATGGAGCATCGGCCTGCGGACTGAAGGGTCCCAGGTTTGATTCCGGTCGGGGGCATGCACCTTGGTTGTGGGCATATCCCCAGTAGGGGGTGTGCAGGAGGCAGCTAATCGATGTTTCTCTCTCATCGATGTTTCTAACTCTCTATCCTTCTCCCTTCCTCTCTGTAAAAAATCAATAAAATATATTTTAAAAATATATTTTAAGATATTTTCTCATGTGGTTATAGGCAAAAGTGTAGATTTGAAGAACGTATTAATTTCTCATTTAGTTTTTAGCTTAAAAACTTTTAGCAAGCCTATATGGAAACATTTTTTCCTTAAAAATGCAAGTCTGTCTATTATGTATGCCATGCAACAAAGAATACCTATTACCACTTTTATTTGTACATCCCAGTTCTTTCCTAAAGCCACAGCATCTCTTTTATATGCTATTAAAACAATATCTTCATTTATTAATGTCTGCCTCAGTGTTCATTCTTCTATCTTTTCCTTATCATCTCCGGCTATTAAGCATAGTCTACTCAATGCTTATATTATGGTCTTCTATTACTCTGTAAAAGCATAAAATGACTTCTCACCATTGTCTGTACAGTAGAATGTACAGCCATGCACCTCAAACTAATGCTTTGTTTAATGACAAACCACTTATACAATGGTGGTCCCATAAGATTATAATGAAGCGGAAAATTCCTATTGCCCAGTGATGTCGTGATGTCATAGCACAATGTGTTACTCATGTGTGTTTGGTGTTGCTGGTTTAAACTAACCTACTCTACTGCCAGTCCTATAAAAGTATACTACATAACATTATGTACAGCCCATAATATTTGATAATGGCAATAAATAACTATGATACTGGTTTATGTATTTACTGTACTATACTTTTAGTCATATTTTAGAGTTTAGTCTTTCTACTTAAAAACAAAGGTTGGAAAACAGCATGCCATGTTACAATGACAGCTGCTTCATACACCTCATGTTTACCATGTCTCTCGGTTGCATCATTTTCTCTTGTGCTTGATTTAATCTTATGTTGCTTTGTATAGTAACATGCTGTACAGTTTAGCAGCCTAGCTGTATCATAGGGTAGGCCACCTAGGTTTATGTAAATGTACTCTATGATGTTTGCACAATAACAAAGTCGCCAAGGACACATTTTTCAGAATGCAACCCCATTGTTAAGCAGCACATGCTTTTCCACATTCTGGCTTCACTTTTTTGAAATGTCTCCCACCACTTATTGGTTTAGCAAAATGCTCTTCCTAGTTTAGAACAAGCTGAAAATTGGATTTATCTGTCAGAAATTCCTTGATATATGTAGGCAGGATTGGTGGCTCTGTTCCTTGATATTCTAGAATATTTTGTAGAAAATAGCTTGTAATACTGTATGTACCACTCTGCACTATAATTATTTGTAGTCTTGTGCATCCTATCAAAGCCTGAACTCCTTGAAGTTTGATAATATATCTTACTTCTCTTTAAATGCTTGTTTAATAAAGATGCATGGATGACAATTCATGTTTGATTTCAAAGATTGTTACACATTTCTTATAAGTTAACATATTTTCAAAGATTGTAACACATTACTTATAAGTTAACATATTTTATAAAAATTAAATCATTTGTAGTAATGTGTCCTGTTACTACACCTGGACACATCAACAAGTTCTAGAGCATTTGAAATAACAGACATTCTAGTAACTAATTCACTTCCTGATTTGCCATCATTATTGAAATCAACTTAATAATTTCCTTTGAAACGAATTTAGAGAGACACCCAAAAACAATGAATGAAGAATTTTATTCTTTGTTTCTTTTTAAGGTTTATTTGACTAGTATCCCTTTCACCTAATAACAAAATAGTAGTTAAAATTTCTTTAACTGTGTTTATGGCATTTTTATTTTAAGACATCTCAAATTATGCTATTAGCTGCCATAGTTGGTGAATTTTCTGCAGGTATATTTCCAATAAATAGGCACTGACAAAAATGGAGTGACAGAGGGTGACTTTAAAGTCAACCAGTCAGTCACAGATGTGCTCCTAGAAATACATTAGTGTTCAGGGACCAAACTGCATGTCACTGAGTTAATTCATAACAAACTGATACTGGTAGTAATGTATTCAACTGGAAAAATGCTACCAAGTTGGGTTATCAATGATTCTTGGAATCATAATAGCAGCATATTTCCATTAGGAAAAATACATATACAAGATAGTATCCTTTTTCTTTATAGGAGGAAAATAACTCAAGCAGTTTGCTAGATATTTTTAGTATAACACTCTGTCATGCATGTATTCGACAAGAGAATAATAAACAACCATGAACTATGGTCCTCAGTTTTCTCACATAGGGAGAGCATTGCTGAAGTGTAAAAAGAAGAAAATAAAAATAACTTCAGAAAAAGCTGGAAGCAAGGAGGCCAAGAGATTAGCAAAGAAAAAAAATTGAGGATTGAGGGAATGCCAACATTATAAGAACTCTTTTAGATGATATCAATTTTTCCTAGGTAATATTTAGCAGCAATTTCACAGAATTAGAACCCCAACCCTTCTTTCTGTGTGTAGTACTCTTGCTCAGAAAGCAATAACTATTGAAAAAACAACCATCATGCAATCACTTTTGTCAATAAAAGGCAACAATGCCTAAAGCATGACCTCTAAATATGCCTTAAATCACTCATGCGGCTCTTCCATTAACAGTGCAATTTAGCCATAGCATGTTGTTCTGCGTCAACATTGTGGATGCATCATTTAATTTAAAATAGACAGTGGGAAGCTCTCTAGTGAGTTATTTTATGACTATTCCTTCCACCAAAAGCTTGTATGTAATTCCACAGATATTACATTTCTGAATCTGGATTCGGAAATATGGTGCACATATATTTTTGGTGAGTTGAATTTTCAGAATATTTTATCAGATTTGATGAACTGTTACCAGACACTGGGAGACCACTGATTCTTGGACTTTCACAACTCTTGAAAAATTGGGTAACTGAAAAATTTATACACTACATCTAACTGATAAAAAGTATATATATATATATATATATTCTGGTAATAAAAGAACAGTGGAACACAAACAATTTTATTTAAACAGATATTTTAAAAAAAATATCTGTTAATGATAATGAGCAAAATTCATGGTATCTTCAGCTAAGTGGCTTTCCATATTTGGACAAATCCTGATACAAATGGCATTATAATAAGAACCTTGCCACTTCTATATATTTATAAGGCTTAGTATTTTTGTTGAAGTCATTGGGGTTAAGAAAGTGATTTAGACCTAAGTGAAAACTTTGTTTTAGTTCAAGTTTATTGGTTGGTATTATTAAGGTTTGGGGACAATGGAATAGGCTCACTAAAATGCAAGTAACTTAGTTTAAGACTAAGATTGGGAAGAATTAAGGTAATTAAGAAGGATTAAGAGAAAAGCATTCAGCAAGTACTTTTCACTGTTGTATATAAAAAAAAGATAGAAATATAAGGCACAGTCTTATTTTAAAAAATGAAATCAAGTAAAAATACAGATATTAAGAAACCATATACAGAAGTCCCACTTTATCTTTAATTTTCTTTGTGAAGTTTCAGTTATCTTCAGATATACAGTCTGAAAATATTAAATGGAAAAGTCCAAAAATAGACCATTCATAATTTGAAGTGGCATCCCATTCTAGGTAGAGTAATAAAATTTTGTGCAATCTCACTCTGTCCCACCAAGATATAAATCATTCCTTTGTCCATCGAATCCATGCTGTGTATGCTACGGGCCCATTAGTCAGTTAGTAGCTTCAGTTATCAGATCAACCAACAAAGAGCTTATGCTCAAGTAACTTTGTGTAGAAGCCTAACTCTACATCACAATGCCTACATCATTCACTTTATCTCAGGAAAAAGAAGGGTGAATACAGTACAATAAAGTATTTTGTGAGAGACAGAGAGAGAGGAGACCACACTTACATAAATTTTATTATAACATATTATTACTATAATTGTCCTATTTCATTATTATTTATTGTTGTTAATCTCTTAGTATGCCTAATTCATAAATTAAACTTTATTACCAATGTGTACATATAGAAAGAACATAGTATATATAGGGTTTCTTACTATTTGTGATTTCAGACATCTACTGGAGTCTTGGAATGTTCCCCTGCAGATAAGCAATTCAATATGAAAAATACTAGAAACTAAGTACATATGAAAGACATAGGAGATAAAATACTCAAATATGATTTAGGAGGAGTACAGCCTGTGATATATTCAATAACAATGCCTATACGAATTAATACTTGGAACACTAGTAATTCTGACTCAGTAATGCTATACCTGAAAATATCATCATCTTCCCACTATAACTTATGCTTTATAAAACTGAATTGTACTTTAATTGTTCAAAAAGACTACATTATTTCCTACTTTTGTACTACTCTTTGCTTGAATTCTGCTTTATTTGTGAATAGTCATCATTTGTTTATCTATCTTCTATGTTATCTCCCCTATTAATTCACCTCCAGCTCTCCAGATAATATTTAGTTACTTTCCCTGTATGCTACCAGAGGACTTTCTATTGATCTCCACTTCACAACTTCTCATCAGCTTACCTACAGGCTTACTTTATCAGGCATTATAATTCCTGAGAATAAGAATGTACTGCATTCTTCTCTGTAATTGCCTCAGTGCTTGATATATAGAAGGTTCTCAATGAATGTTTATTAGATGAATATGTGACTGCATGCATGGAAGTATCCAAGATTATTTAAGATCACTTCGTGACCTCCACAGTGTGATATGAAGGTTGTTACATTTATTCATCTGCCATTACTTAAATCCATCTTTCTTGGTCTTGAGGCTAGCCATCCTTGAACACTTTCTAAGAAAACTATCCAAACAGTGAGGATTTTATTAGAGATAGACAACTTTCTGAGACAAAGCAGAATGTAAAATTTAAGATAAGTAATGGGTTGTCAAAAACACATTTTATAAATATCACAGTTTTCCCAAGTCCTAACACTGAAAACCACCTTATCTAGAATTTCATGTTCTCACTCACAATGCTTAGTGTTTATTTTAATAACATCCCTAATATCTCTTTATAGGCATTATCAAATTCAATGATTCCAACTAATGTAGCCCCTGAACTCCTGAGGGGTTCTAACAATACTTGATGCTCCAGACCACCTGCTTAAAAAAAAAGGAGGGGAAAAAAAAGCTTATGATAGTCACACTATTGAAGAAGGTTAAAAGAATGGTCAAAGCTTTCTTTTGTTGAATCCACTTCAGAAATGAGCTATTATTATCTGAACTATGATCTTCTTAAGGCTGAGTGGAATCAAGACATAAAATAAAACTAAAATAAGCCATAAATGCAGGCTTGTACCAGGACACTGAAATTTCCAGTTGTTCTCAAAACAGATTTCTGTAAGCAAGGATGATTTTTTGCTTAGAACTTCAATGTATACATCCTCCCCATGTAGGCAGAGGCTAAGTGGTTGTACAATTGTGATAACAGGGGGTGGGGTGGAGGGAAGCATTTTATAGGAAGTAACACTAGTAATTAGCATTAAAGTGGGTTTTTGAAGGGCCCAGACAAGACAAAAGAATTAATGATGTTGCTAATGTCACAGGGAAGAGACTTCAGATTTCATAGCAGTTTAATCTCTTATGACCTTCTAAATGTTTTATCATTTATGGTAAATTTCAAAAATGACCACAATAATTTGAGGCTCTTCCTGTTAAAATGTGAGAGGATAGGAGTTTTTCCCCCAAATGTTGAAAACAAGTTTGCCTTGTGACTTGCTTTGACTGACTGAATAAATGAATGAATCAGAAATGTTATTGATTTAAAAAAATATTATTGGGCTTTTAGCCTAGTCCAGTGGTCGGCAAACTGCGGCTCGTGAGCCACATGCGGCTCTTTGGCCACTTGAGTGTGGCCATGAAGTTTCAATCGCACTGTACGTGCACGCCCACAAGTGGTATTTTGTGGAAGAGCCACACTCAAGGGTCCGCAGTTTGCCGACCACTGGCCTAATTTGTATTAAGTTCTTAGAATCCCTAACATCTACTGCAATGTGAACAAGCTCTGCCTAGCATGTTGGATGGTGAGAGACATATGTTGTAGTTACCCTCATTAGACCATTAGCTGTGCTAATTGAAAGGAAGATACCAGACATTAGAATAAGACCATTTTGGATAACATAGCTCCTGGTCAAAACCACTACTGACCACAGAAGCATGAATAAGCCCACCCAAGATAAGCCTAATCTTAATAGATAAGCAGAAATGCTCAAATTATTAACAGATTCATTCATGAACAATAATAATGGTTGTTTTAAGCACTAAATTTTGAGGTGGTTTATTGCACATTGGAAATTGCCTAACGCATTCTCTAGTCTCACATTCAATATCTAATCTTCATAAAAAATCTCTGTATCTCTAATTCATGGTCTAATATTTGGTCTTGTTCTGGAGAACTTCAGGAGGCATGTTTGGTGGGGGAGGATGTTAGCTTTTTCTAACCTCAGTCACTGTGAAGGGTTCTATTGAAGTCAGTGCTAGAGGAGCAAAACCTCCCCTGTCTTTCTCACTGGGTTTCTAAGGGGCACTACCTCTGGCTTCGGGAAGTGATGATAAAGCCATGTGCAATCACTGGTCTCAACCCACTCCCAACTTGTAATGAATAAAGGGATAGTTAGCTACCAATATGGGGCTCTGGCTTAATTGGTTTCACAACGATATAATTTTTTTGCCCAATATTTGAATTTATTTTCATCAGATAATTTAAAACATAAGCTATATTTTATATGTGTCAGTGTATTTAAGAAAAGTGTTTTCTCATGAGTAAGATATAGTATGGGTATTTAATATTTCAAATATACTATCATAAGGAAACAATTTTTCAAGCAAAAGATTAAGCCCTCCCAATTTATTTTAACTATGTTGAGCATTGTTTAAAGAAATTCACACCAACTTTACCTCAGGTTACCAGGTCCATATTATTGCTCAACCTTGGTAGCAATATTCTGTCAAGAGAGGTAAGCCTAAACTCCAGGGACTTTTTAGCTTTTTAGATCTGTATAAAATCTATATTAAATGAGGCACTAATATTCCTAGACTTTGTATATTTAATTTTTTAACATAAATAGCAAATATAATCACCTGTTTAACTACATCTGGATGTGGCAACATCACTCCTTAAGATATAAGTTAACAAAGCACAAATATAATTTCTCTAATTATTTTATATTTAATATTATTATTTTTTAAAATACATTTTCATTGATTTCAGAGAGGAAGGGAGAGAAAGAGATAGAAACAACAATGATGAGGGAGAACCATCGGTCTTCTGCCTCCTGCATGCCCCATACTGGGGATTGAGCCCACAACTTGGGCAATTCCCTAACCAGGAATCAAATTCTGACCTCCTGGTTCATAGGTTGACACAACCACTGAGCCATGCCGGCTTGACACATTTAGTATTATTTTATATTAGTTTGATGTTACAGCATAATAGTTAGACAATCATATACTTTACAGTATCCCCCACATATTTTCATTACCCACTTGGCACTATATATAGTTATATTATTAACTAATTTCTAATAGTCACCCCCATGACTATTTTGTAACTACCAATTCGTACTTCCTAATCTCTTCAGCTGTCCCTCAAACCCCCTCCTTTCTGGCAGCTGTCAGTTTGTATATGTGAGTTTGTTTCTGTTTTGTTTATCCATTTATATTATTTTTTATTTTCCCCATATAAGTGAAATCATATGGTACCTTTCTCTGACTGACTTATTTCACTTAACATAATGCCTTGTAGGTCCATCATGCTATCAAAAATGATAAGATTTTATTTTTTATGGCTGAGTAATACTCTACAGCTTTTTTATCTAATTGTCTATTGAAGGGTATTTGGGTTACTTCAATATATTCGCTATTGTAAATAACACTGCAATGAACATAGGGGTGCATATATTCTTCTGAATTAGTGTTTTGGGTTCATTTGAATATATACCCAAAAGTGAAATTGTTGGTCATAAATTCACCCAACTTTGCACAGAAAGGATTAATGTCAAATACTTTTTAATATATAGTTAAACCTGATATAAGTGAAAATAAGAATAACAAGTAAAATTAATTAATGACACTCTACTTAAATGTGTCAGCAGTTGATAATCAAAAGTTCAGTCTAGTAAGGTGACTTTATTTTACCCACAATTTCTTCTAAGTAATCTCTTAGAGTACACATGCTATTAGAAAATTTTTATCTTATTCTTTAATAGTGAGATTATGTCCCCATATTATAGGAAAGCTACAGAAATCCTAATAACTTGATATAAGTTATATACATTCTTTTTGTGTGTGAAATCTTCCTCATTATTTATTCTTTATTTTTAATTAAATTTTATTGGGGTGACATTTCAATGTGAACATATAGCTTTCATGTGTGAATTTCTAAGTTACAAAATCTGCATATATACATTCTTAAGTGAGTTTAGTAATATAGTAACTATTCTACTGCCTGGAGATGAACACAATTTAATATGGTCAAATAATCACCCGGGAACCAGGGAACCAGGAAGGTTGATGTGAATCTTGTTTTGGGTGACATTGATATTTTACATAAACTTGAAGAAGTCACAGTAAAAAAAAGTGAACTTGAAAAATGTATTTTTCAATGTGAAAAAATTGAAGCAAACATTTGGTATGCAGCTAATTTCTAAGTTTCTTGTTTTGCTTTTTCTCACATCAGCAAATGTGCAGTCAATACTGTATGTGCAAAACCTCAGATATAATTATGTATATAACATATTATAAATAGCCTTTCAATTTTTGATGATTTATATAGTTTTGTGTGCACAGAATATTCTGGAGCAAATCATGATAACCAAAGAAGGTCAAAGATAAGATCATCTTAATTTTAATGAAGCAATGTTCTTCTTGCATTACTAATCCTTGTGCTCAAATTAAATAGTAAACCAAAGCATTACCTTAGCTACTCTCATAAATTTATAAACACACACAACACATTGTCATATGCTAGGGTTCATCATTTACTGTGTGTCATCTCTGAGCCAGTCTGCCAGGATATTTCCAGCTTGCAGGGAGTATAAAGTTGATTAAGTACCTTGGTACTCATGGGAAGGCAGATTCTCTCCTTAAGGATGAGTACAGTGAGAGAAGTTTACAAAGGTTACCATGGGGATTCTGGGGAAGAAATAAAACCTAACTTATTAGAGAAGAATTTGGAAGGAGATGTCATATGAGTCAGCAATCAGCCTAGTGCCTGGTTATTATAAATAGTAGATACATTATTTTTTGTCAACTAAGTTATCATTAAAGGTGTATAGAGCAGTTGCTTATAATAAAAATGAATCTTCATGCAAAATCAATTGTTGCCCCATTCCAATCTTTGTTGCTGCCCCAGGAAAGAGTATCTTTGTCACCATTATTAGGGACAATTTTACTTAGTATTGTAATTATCTGTACTTTGTATTATGGCCAAGAAGAGCTCCTGGCAAATCTAGCATGATAACTCCAATGTTCTCTATTATCTTATAGAAATGTCTTCACTCTGTGGTTTCTTTGTAACCATTTTTTTTGGCACTTAATTACTTTTTTTAAATTTATCTTTACTGTTGAAAGTACAGTGGGGCCTTGACTTACGAGTGTCCTGACTAACGAGTTTTTCAAGATACGAGCCGTATCTCAGCCGATTTTTTGCTTTGAGTTGAGAGCTAAAATTCAGGTTACGAGCTAGTTTTAGATACCCCATCGCTAGTTGGCGCAGCGAACGTCACAGTGAATGCCACAACATCAGCCCAGCATCACGTGTCTCACTCGTTCACTTTATGATTTGACATACAAGTAATTTGAGTTACAAGCTCTGTCACGGAACGAATTAAACTCATAAGTCAAGGCCCCAATGTATTACAGCTGTCCCCTGTTTTTCCCCATTGACCCCTGCTAGCCTGCCCCAGGCCTCTGCTCCAAGCCTTTACCACACCATTACCTGTGTCCATGGGTTATGCATATCTAATCTAATAAAAGAGAAACATGCAAATTGACCATACATCTGCTACACCCACAAGCCATGCCTACAAGCCAATCAGGAGCAAATATGCAAATTAACCCAACTAAGATGGCGGCGGCCACGGAGCTGGAGCAGCAGGAGGCTTGGGTTGCCCCTGGCGATGGAGGAAGCCAAGCTTCCCGCCTGCTCTGCCGGCCCTGAGCTCCGCTCAAGGCTACAAAGTTTCAATTATAGAAGATAAATAAATCCCAGATACCTGCTTTCAGCTCACGGCCATGGCCAGCCTGAAAACAGCCATCAGCCCCTCACCCAGGCTGGCCAGGCACCCCAGTGGGGACCCCCACCCTGATGGGGGTGTGGCCAGCCTAAAAATGGCCCTCAGCCCCTCACCCAGGCTGGCCAGGCACCCCAGCGGGACCTCCACCCTGATCTGGGACACCCTTCAGGGCAAACCAGCCAGCCTCCACCCGTGCACCAGGCCTCTATCCTATATAGTAAAAGGGTAATATGCAAATTGACCCTAACAGCAGAACAACTGGGAATGACTGGTCACTATGACACACACTGACCATCAGGGGGCAGATGCTCAATGCAGGAGCTTCCCCCTGGTGGTCAGTGCCATCCCACAGTGGGAGCTCTGCTCAGCCACAAGCCAGGCTGATGGCTGCCAGCACAGTGGTGGTAGTGGGAGCCTCTCCTGCCTCCTCAGCAGTGCTAAGGATGTCTGACTGCAGCTTAGACCTGCTCCCTGCTGGCAAGTGGACATCCCCTGAGGGCTCCTGGGCTGCCAGAGGGATGTCTGACTGCCAGCTTAGGCCTGATCCCCTGGGGAGCGGACCTAAGCCAGCAGGTGAACATCCCCTGAGGGGTCCCAGACTACAAGAGGGCACAAGCCAGGCTGAGGGACCCCCTCAAGTGCACAAATTTTTGTACACCAGGCCTCTAGTATGCATATAAGTTCCTTGGTTGATCTCTTCCCACCCACCCATAGATCTACTGTGAGGCTTAGTTTATTTAAATCTCATACAATATGACTCAAATTTGCTTCACTAGGTACAGATAACTTGTCATAAACTGAAAGAAATCTAAAAAGTAAGAACATAATATTTAAATCTTTCAGTGTGGAGTAGTTTTTCTTCTCTATGGATACCTCAAACTTAGTAGATTCATGTGAATTGGACTACCTGACATACTGATTAAAGGAGGATACAAATTCACATCTGTATATAGAATATAATAAAAGTTCAAGATTATATGTAAAGGGGACAGATTTTGTTTTTATTTTTATTCAGTGGTAGACTACTAATTTTCACAAAACATTGAGAAAGGGAGTAAGATTGACAAGGCATTCTCAAGAGTCATGTTTTTTAACCATATTTAGATGAAACAAAGAGAAGTCTTAGGTTATACTGTTCTCCCTTGGTATATAATCTTGTGCACTGGGAATACCAATATTCTACTACTATAAAATAAGAAGAACCTTATCATTGCTATCTAGTATATGCACACACACACATATACCTGACACAATCAAGTAATATACTCATTCTTACTAAATGTAAAGCTCTATAATTTGTATATAATATATTCTATTTTAATAAAAATATTCACTATGATATATTAAACTAATTGTATAATTTATTTATGGATAATTATCTGAAGTTGAAAAAATATTGTTCTTGATAATGGAGAGACATTAAGTGTTAGGTTTTTAGGGTTCATTTTGGTATCTGAGTGAACATAAGACAAGGAAACAAATAGGAGGCAGTGGCATTGCTCCTATCAAAAACTAATGTTATTCATAATGGGGCAGGAGTTTAGAAGAAAACTTTAAAGTATAAAATATTTAGAAATTTAAATCAACAGGACTTACTAACTTAAGGACTATGAGCCGTTGGAGGGTTGGAAAGGGGTAAGAAGGGAGAAAAACCAGGAATAAATTCCAGTTTTACAATATGATTGACCTAATGAATGATGATATTGCTTAAAAGATACAGTAAATATCAGAGGATGATTAAGGTTAGACATTTTGAATTTGAAGTAGCTTAGGACATCTATTTAGCTGGCTTTTAGATGATAGTACTGAAGTTCTGAAAAGAGAATTAAAAAAGAGGTATAACTATGTAAGTCATCACTACACAATACTTATTTCCAAGAGTGAACAAAGATGAAATCACTTAGAGAGAGACTGCAGAATGAAAATAGCAGACCCCATTGGCAGAGCTGTGGAGAGAACATGTACAGGCTAGACAAAGCAAGGAGTCTCAAGAGAACACAATGTGAAACTTGGAGAACCGGGAGTTTGTGATGACTCAGAAAGCCATTGAATACTTTTCAGATGTAAGGATTGATTAGATGTTAAAGGCAGCAGAGAAGTCCATCAAGACCTGAATAATGACTATTCCTTGTATTTGGAATTAAAAGGCCATTGATGAAAAGAGGGAGAGACATTTCTGTAAAACACATGAGACAGAAACCACATTGCTGTGGGAAGAGTTGGGCATAGAAACACTGCACGGCACTCTTGTGTTGTTTGTAGGTGAAGGAAAGAGAAAAACAGACATAATATAGAGTAATACTGAATCAAGAAAGAGTTCTTATATATTTAATAGTCTGTTTTGTTTTCATTTTTGTTAATGGTAGACTAAGAGTTTTGATAATACATTGGGAAAGAGAATGAGAAAATATTCTAAAGAATAATTGGGAGAGACATTTTTACATAACAGGATATATTGTCTCTACATCTTATGAATTCCTTCAAGAAATTTTTAGTATTAATTACAATTCCTGACTTATATTCAGATGCATTATGAAATTAGGGAAAAAAACATGACAAATTAAAGTCCTTTATTATTCTTGCTTTCAAAAGTTATGGCCTATGTGGTTCTTTGAACCTGAATGGTTGCTGGGACTTCTTTAACCAATCTAATACAGAGAAACCATGCTGTTTTCTGATTCTAAGTCTTAAGAAACAAGGAGCTTCAACTTCCTATCTCTTGACATAGTCTACAGAGGAGTTTTTTTGCTGCCATGTTTGAAGTCCAACCACCCTAACAGGACCACAGAGTAAAAAATCAAACCCAGGTAAAAGCTCAGGCCTGGTGCAGCCACTGTGGTCAACTGGCCTGGCTGAGTCCCACCTTCTAGGCATTTCTCCACAGAATCAGACATAAGATTGAAACTGCTGTGACCTTTTATGCCAGCTCATCAGGCTGCTGAATAACAATTGCTGACATTAGTAACTGACACATGGAGTAAAATCACCTAGATGAATCCTGATCCACAAAAGCACGAAATATAATATCATAGTTCTTGTTTTAAGCTTCTAAATTTGGGTGTAATTTGTTATGCAGCAGTAAGTACTTGAAACACTATTTTAAAAGATGTATCTATGTCACACTTTCACTTATGACTAGTATTGACTAATTTTATTTTTTTAAAGATGTAAAAAGGTACATAAATTATGTTCCATTCAGCCCTCACCTACTTTTTGGGCAACATTTTTATCTTAACTCCTTTTTTTATATTCAGCCTGAAGTAAAACACAGTAGAACTTTCAGGATTTGATTTTGTTTCATTCAATAATGATACATGATAATTTTTAAAAAAATATATTTTATTGATTTTTTTATAGAGAGGAGGGGAGAGGGATAGAGAGTTAGAAACATCGATGAGAGAGAAACATTGATCAGCTGCCTCCTGCACACCCCATACTGGGGATGTGCCTGCAACCAAGGTACATGCCCTTGACCGGAATCGAACCTGGGACCCTTCAGTCTGCAGGCCAACGCTCTATCCACTGAGCCAAACCGGTTAGGGCGATACATGATAATTTTATAAAAAGTTTCAAAAGCTAACCTTTACTATATTTAGATATGATGACAAAAGAAAAATAATCACAATTAAATTAATGTTACTTTTAAAATTCATTATCTACACTTTTAAGTAATGATCCTTAATAATGAATAATGAATATATATCACTGTGTGGGGGTAAATATTATCCATTGTTGATAATACATACTCCAAGCAAACTGATACAAAAAGATTGATAATGTAATGTTGCACAAAATCATAGTGAAACCTCATTACAGCTTCCAAACAATGCTACTTTTCACACAATACTCATTTTGAAAAAACAAACCCAAGTAAGAGCCTTGATGTTCAAAATAGGTTATTTAAATATTTTTTTCTGATGGAAATGGAAGCCACTTGAACAATGTAAATTATATAAAAAGCTCCATGGAGTCCATTTTCTTTCATTTTGCATGGTTTCCTGCAGACTATAATAACCAATTGTTTATGGCTTAAATAATGTTGAGTGTGAGCATTTTCACTGTGGTAAATTCAGGCACAAACCGCAGGAAGTAGTGATGCAGTAAATGGAATTTTCCCCTTTGAGTCAGTGTTATCTCTAATACCCTGCAGTGTGTTTAAACTCACACTACTGCTGGCATGAATTATTTTAGGGAAAGCAGCAAAAACAAATATATCTATTTCTTTACCTTCAAATTGTTCCCACTTCCCTACCACCATGATGATTGAAATTTGAGTATATTAATTGTAGGTAAGGGTTTTATAAATATCTCCTGACAGAGAGGTAGGTAGGTGGATAGCTAGCTAGCTAGATAGCTGATAGATAGAAGAGACAGTCCCTTTCCACAATGTTCAGAATGATTTATGAACAATAAAATTAGGAATTTTAACTGGTGACAGGTCAATTGATTATTTTATATGAGATATAATTAATATGAATAAATTAATGTCTATGCAACTATCTTCTTAGATCAAAGAGTTATTTTAACACTAAAAATAACTACTTTAGGGAATTAAATGTTCAAAGAAAGGAGAGTATGTAAAATTGCTTATGGCATATATTTATATTTCTGCTTAACTTCTATATTGGGTGCACTTTAATTTTGCTAACAATAGTATGTCATCCTACTATTTAATTTACTATAGTTTAAAATAAAATATGTTTTTTATTGTAATTTTCATTGCTTGGACTGTAATTTTAAAATGCTAAAGTAAGTAATGCTATGTAAAGCAACCATGTACAAGATGAAAACTAATTAATATGAAGTACTATTTGAAGATATATTTTTATGTAAAAGATCAGATATAGAATACTCTCTCAGTGCATCACTAGCTAAATAAAATCTATGAAAACAAACAAATTTTCATAAAACATTGTTTGTATAGTAAAATAGATATTGGATTCCAAGGGATTATATAACATAAGAATATTTCATTAAAATTTTATATTATGCAAGTAATTTTGAAAATAGCATTACTGCATTACTGTAAAATGAAAGCTAATCTCTACTAATTCATGTAAAATTGCTCCTCTGTTACATTTGTGAATGTAAAATTAACTGATTTAGAAAAATCGCAAAGAAAAAGGATAATAGACCATTCAGTGGTCAGATATTTGCTGAGTGCCTAACATGTATTAGTGATGGAGTCATGAACAAAACTCCAAAGTATTTGCCCTTGTGAAACTTGCATTCTAAATAAAAAATACAGAATAAAATTAACAAAATATAGTACATCAGATCGTAAGTACTAAGAATAATAGAGCAGGATAAAGGATAGAAAGTGATGGGTCTGAGGAGAGTAGTGTCCTATGTTAGGTAGTTTAATCAGGGAAGATCTCTCTGAATAGGTGCTCCTTCAGCAGAGCAGAATGAAATAAGAGAGGGTATCAGGTAGATATCCATAACAAAAATATTCTTTGCTAAGGGAACAGAATATGCAAAGCACTTGAGAAGGGGGAGGCCATATGGCATTGTCATGAAACATAAAGCTAGAGCCAAACAAAGAGGGAGAGTGAAAGCCAACAAAGGTAAAGAGTAGGGGTAGGGTAGGTGAAGATCCTGGAGGACCTAGAAGCCCACGGTAAAGACTTTCAAATTAATTCTCAGGAAGATGGGAAGCCATCTTAATGTTTTGAGCAGAGAAGTGACATTTTGTCTTTGGTTGTGAAAAGATCATTTTGACTGTTTTGCATAATTAGATACATAATATGAAATTATATTGGTTGTTGGTACAAAGAAAAGTAAGTCCAGAATGTGTCATGTTATGAATCATTATAAGAGAGTAAGACAAATCTGGCTCAAAGGTTCAATTTAATAGGCCGTTTTCAAGATATTTTCAATGCATTTTATGGGTCTAATTATTCTCAATCTTGAGGCCTTATCATTATTATAAGCCCTAATGTCAAATATGAAAATTGGAATTTCTCATTAGGGAATTCTGAAAAGTTCTTGGGTGATCTTCCATTAGCCTCACTTTTACTTCCATTTATAGTCTTGCATGTCTTTCAAGGTCTAAATTACTATTAATCTAGCTCTCATCCTGCTATAAGTAATTTCTAATAGACACATCCCCAGTTAGCTTCTGCATAGCAAAAAGCATGTGATGTACTAATTGAATCTCAATTAGCTTACATCATGTCTCTTCCAGAATTTCAAAACATGATTGTTACCATATTAAAGGTTCAGAAGAAGAAGGACAAATATTTCTCTATCTGTATTGCTACAAAAGAAATCCAACCACATGTACAGGACTCAGAGTTTTATTTATATTAAAATGTAAAAAGCTTATAAATTAAAAAAGGTATAAGGTGTCCTTTTTTATGAGCTGTCAGAGAATACCATAGAGCACAGGGTACATTTATTTTAGAGTACAGGTTCAGGTAGTAGTACACACAGAAAGCCAAACCACAGACTCTCTTCTGTGCTCACATATGACACCATGACATGCTTCAGTTCCAAACTAATTAGAATGAATTGTGGTTCCTTATTGAAAAATTCCTCAGTTGGCTTACTTTAATCTCTCTTAGGGTTTGTTCACAAAGAAAACAACAGAGTGGCATTCTGGCTGACAATGGAACAGCCAATAAGTTGGGAGGAAAAATAAAGCAAAGCAAATCTCACTCATTTGTGGAATATAATGAACAACATAAACTGATGAACAAAAAAAGATCCAGAGACAGAGATGCATCGATCAGACCATCAAACCTCAGAGGGGAGGTAGGGGAGGGTGCGGGTAAGGGGGAGGGATCAACCAAAGGACTTGTATGCATGCATATAGCCTAACCAATGGACACAGACACCAGGTGGGTGAGGGCATGAGTGGGGGCGGGGGGCCAATGGGGGGATGACACAGATGTAATACCTTAATCAATAAAGAAAGAAAGAAAATAAAAAAATTGAAAAGTTAGAGAAAATTAAGCATCAGATGATGCAAACTAATTGCAATTTACACAGTACATTGTACTCCCTATTAGAATTGATAGTTTTTTTAAAAAAAGGTACTGTAAAAGGGGAACGTATTATTAAGCCCGGTAATCTACAAAAGTTTAGAAATTCTTAAAGAAACGCGATGTATAGGCCTCAAGATATTCTCCATTGTTTGCTCATCTCCCCCAAAGTTTTTGGTGAAGTGATGCAACATTCTATCTTGTATATGAACAATCAGACATTTCCCATTAATAAAATTATTCACTATCACAAAAATAATAAAACAAATAATAAAAATTCAGGAAGAATTTAAAACGAATTAATGAATAATAGCCTTATAAGTTAGTCAGGAAATGTGTGATGAAGAAAGGATCCCCTAACAGCTACTTTGCAATTTAACTAACGTAAACATACATACATATATATTGACACTATTATTTGACAGGAATTATTCTGTTTTAGAAATACAGCTTTGAACAAGAAGCACTTGTTTTCATGAAGCTCATATCTAGTGCAGAGAGACATATTGTAAACAATTAAATCGATGAAAAAATATCTCAGAAAGAAATGAATGCTACAAATAAAGTAAAAATAGGGAAAAGTGGTTGAGATTTATTGTTTTAATTAGGTCATACTTTATTTTATTTTTTAAAATATATTTTATTGATTTTACAGAGAGGAAGGGAGAGGGATAGAGAGTTAGAAACATCGATGAGAGAGAAACATCGACCAGCTGCCTCCTGCACATCTCCCACTGAGGATGTGCCCACAACCAAGGTACATGCCCTTGACTGGAATCGAACCTGGGACCCTTCAGTCTGCAGGCCGATGCTCTATCCACTGAGGCAAACCAGTTAGGGCTAATTAGGTCATACTTTAGATTGAGAAGTCAGAGAAGGAGTTTCTGAGATGTCAAGTCAATTGAAACTATATGAGGTCAAGATAGAGTCATCAAGTAGTATTTTAGGCAGAGGACATGGTAAATGGAAAGACCTAATGAGAAATAAAGCTTGAAGCAATAGTAAAAATTGATTCAGAAAATCTTAGCAGGGATCAAAACTTGAATTTTATTTTAGTGTATGTGAAGCTACTGGAGGGATTTACTCTGAGGTGAGATCTGATTTGATATATATTATTAAAAAGTTACTCTGTTTCAGGTCTGACTGAGGTTGGAATATAAGTTAGAAGATTAAGGGCACAGTCCAGATGAAAGACAATGATGTCTTGGGCTAAGAAATTTAAATGAAGTGTCAGAAGAAAACATCTATAATAATAAAAGTGTAATATGCTAGTTAAACTGGATGTCCTTCCAGACATCCTTCAGGATGACCTTCCAGATAAAGCTGGGGCTGCAAGGGAAGCCTGGGTCCCAGGTGCCAGAGGGAAGCCGGTGCCAGCAGCCGGGGGAAAGAAGGCCTACTCTTTCATGAATTTCATGCATCGGGCCTCTAGTTTTTACTATAATAAAGATTAAAGTATTTGAAAATCCCTTAAGCACTTTAAAAGCATCCCTAACACATGTACTGTTGCTGTGCTAATTACAGATCATTCTGAGCTTTTGATTAATATTGACTCCTTAAGGAATTTTATTAAGAAAATATTTGTATTATTAAAACAAATTGATTTTCTGTTAGGCATAGGGGATAGTTCTTTTTACAAGCAAAAACATCAAACATAAGAGAAAGATCATGTAATGAACATTATCTATTACAGTTACCTAGACATCATCAGAGTCCTGGAAACTAGGAGAAAAACATACTGGGAGCATGATGTGAAATTACAATTACCTGTCCTTACTTTAACTTTAGTAATACTTAAGAACCTTATAATGATGTTGATGATGATAATGAATGATGAATATGCTGTTGTAGTACCTTTACCAAGTGCTACCCATTCTGGTTTAAAGTGTTAAGCATCTTAATTTTTGAATTGTTTTCTATTAGTAGTGATAGATTTAGGCCAATTCATCTATCACTTTATTATAGTCTCTGTTGTGCTAAATGGCAAGGAGCTTTGTGTTAGGAGTTCAAGATGAGGCCAAGGAGTAGAAGCATAAATTTAAAGGAGAGCAGGATCCTGATTGTGTGTGTATGTGTGTGTGTGTGTGTGTGTGTGTGTGTGTGTGTGTACATGCACACATGTGAGCTTGCAGGTGAGACAAAAGGGAAAGAGGCTATAGAGATTTTAGCAAGTGCTACCCATTTATACTATTTCTTCACCTACTTGTATCATTCAATCAGAATGAGACAGATCACATAGATTGCAAGCATATCTTCAACCCAAGGCCAAATATATTATTTAGTGTAATTTCTATTCAAATTTTGGATTTTTTTTAAAGAAACAACTAAATAAAGGTAGGTAATGTATCATCTTCTGATCCGCCTTGTACTGTAATCTGGAGAAGGGCAAGAAAGCATCAGCATACAAAAGAGTGACTGGCACAATAAATATCTGTTAAAAAGTTAGCAGAATCATCCCTCAGGCAAAAGAGAAGGAAGAGTAGGGTGGTTGAGAGGGAACTAACCCAGTCTGGTTGCATACTAAAATCTCTTGCTAGCAACAACTGAAAAGAAAGAAAAACCACTCAACAATAGAAATAATTTTTAAAAAAGAAAGAAAAATCATAACCACTGGATTTTGCTGTTTCAGGTGAAAGGAGTTTTAGAGATAAAATAGACAGGTTTAGGGAATCTTAGAGAATAAAGAGAGTTCATGGGGGAGGAATGCATATGTGAAGGACAGGGGTATCTCTGGCCTGAGCATTCAAAGCAATTATAAAGTAGATCAAAAGCAGCCCTGACCTAAGCATCTTGGAGATGCCAAAATGCTTATTTTACTTGTACAAAGGATAGAAAAATGCCACAGGATAAGGGGGCAGGAAGACATACATTCACAGAGGATAAAGAAAAATCACAGGATGATGGGAAAAAGGAAACTATTTTCACAGAGAATAGAGGAATATTTCAAGATAAGGGGGGAGAAAAAGAGGGGTCACCAGGTGGGCTTTGGCCTTTGAAACTGATATTACATAACAAAATAACCAATGAGGAGAGCATGGGGGCCCTAAATTAATGAAAGGTCCAATTAGAAAGGGTCAGGTTCAAACAAAGAGCTGCAGCATATATAAAGTGGAGACAAAGGGACATGAGGCAGGATTTTTTTTATTTTTCCCAGAACAGGTTTTTCCCATTTGGGGGCCCCTCTCCAGGGGATCCCCTTTGGGATACCCTTGCCCACATGGAGTTTGTATATGCTTCCAATAAACTTCTACATTTTTATTAAATAAATCTGTTAGTCCACGAATTTATTCTTCATCTTTGTTGAACAGGAACCCTTGAGAAGAATTCTGTACCCCAAAGCCCCACATTTCACAGGGATTATGGATCAGACACCATAAATTAAGTCTATCATTTCTTCAAACTATGATTCTTGGGTAACAATCACAAAGTTTTAGATCTGGAATATGCTTGAAGCAATGCATTTAACACATGTACCATCCTTTACAAATTAGAAAACTGAAGTCTAGAGAGGTTATTCACCTTACCAAAGCTAACACAGCTGGTTAGTGATACCTAGACCTCTTGACTTCAAATTAATAAAATACTGTTTAAGCTACTATAAGCAACCTTATAATCAATAAAATAAGGCATCTACAATATTTACTTTCTTATATAGTGTGCTTATTGAGGCATTTAACTTATTTTGTAATTTTACAAATATAAAATACTCTAATACATTAAAAGAGAATAAATATCTTTGATTTTTAGCAAATGGTGAAGAGTAATTTAAAATGATCAAATGGCTTTACCAGTTTGGCTGAGTGGATAGAGTGCCAGCCTGCAGACTGAGGGGTCCCAGGTTCCATTCCAGTCAAGGGCACATGCCCAGGTTGTGGGCTTGATTCCCAATAGGGGGCGTGCAGAAGGCAGCCAATCAATGATTCTCTCTCATCATTGATGTTTCTATCTCTCTCTCCCTTTCCCTTCCACCCTGAAATCAATAAAAAAATTAAATAAATAAATAAAATAAAATGATCAAAAGTCTACACTAAACAGTAATAATTATAACACTGTCTTTTTTTAAGTCATAGGCTTTTAATTTGTCTATTTTACTCTTTTTAAATATTATGAATTGGCAGCCTTTCCATATAAAGACAGTTTACTTATATTAGCATATATACTTCCTTTGTATTTGTTTTGAATTTCAAGATAGAATGGTAAATTTCTTATGGAGATATTAATTTAGGAATTAGGATCCTATTACGTTAGGTATACAAAGGTTATGCATTTCTCTTACTATATTTCTGATATGAGATTAGAGATTGAACTAAAATGTTTAATTAATTAAGTGGTCTTAAGTAATTATTAATTTTTATGTATTTTTCCAAAATTATGATCATAGGCAATTTTCAAAAATGTTGCTTTCTAAAGAAAATACATTCTGCCTTCCTTTTTTACCCACTTTATCCACATTTTTATTTGCAATTGTATTATATATCTACTTGCATTTCCAGATACAAATACAATGAAAATTTCCCCTCCTGTAGAACAGTTTAGATCTCCATGAATAGAAAACACTTAGATACAGCCATGGCTACATTGGGGTGAATAGTAAGTTCTGTCATTTACTCAGCAATGCCTCACTGGAACTGTGCTCAGTGTTGGAAAATCTTAAAGCTGGAAAAACACACGTGGCACCCAAAAGGCCTTCAGAAATCTTCCGTAAGCAGTGCTGCTCACCCACCACACTCCAGGAAGCAGACCACGCTGTGTTGGCTGGATGATATTGCATATCACTCAAGTGCATTGTCAGGGCTCACTTCTATTTACAGTCTGTGAGGCTCCTTTATCAAGATTAATTCTAGAATTTATTAAAACAATACATGTTTTCAACATATCAATACAGTATATGAAAAAAAGTGTTATTGCTTCCTTATTTCTGTTGAGGTGGGTCAGCTGTACTATATTGTCTTAACCAGAGAGGACTTATTTGCCCCTCAAGATAAAAAGAGTTGTGTCGCTGGCCAGGTGACTCAGTTGGTTGGAGTGAAATCCTGCACAACAAATGTTGTGGTTCAATTCTTGATTGGGGTGCCTATGAGAGGCAATCAATTGGTGTTTCTCTCTCACATTGATGTCTCTCTCTTTCTCCCTTCCTTTATCTCTAAAAATCAATAAACACATATCCTCAGTGAGTCTTAGAGGAAGCAGTTTAGACTTGATAGAGGAGCTTCACAATGTCATCACAGTGGCTCTTTTTTGCTTTTAACCTCACTCTCCATGGAGTTCAGTACTTATCCTCCTGCTCACAAGACAGTTGCTCTATTTCCAAGCATTGGAAAACACAAGGGCAAACAGCAGAAAGCAGATTTTAGCCAACTCTTTCTCCTTTCAAAAACTTTGCTCAAAAATTAAAAATGGAACTGCCATTTGACCCACTGATCCCACTTCCAGGAATATATCCTAAGAAACCAGAAACACCAATCAGAAATATATGCACCCCTATGTTCATAAAAGTACAATTTACAATAGCTAAGATTTTGAAACATCCCAAGTGCCCATCAGCAGATGAGTGGATAAAAAAGCTGTGGTACATTTACACCATGGGATACTATGAAGCTGTAAAAAAGAAAGAACTCTTAGCCATTGATACAGCATGGAGGTGAATATTATGCTAAGCAAAATAAGCCAGTCAGAGAAATATAAGTATCACATGATCTCACTCATATGTGGAACCTAATGAACAAAAACTGATGAATAAAATAGATCCAGAAACATAGAACCATGAAATAGACTGAAGAATTTCAGAGGGTAGGTAGGGGTGGGTAGGGTGGGTGGGAAGATATTAACCAGGGAATTTATATGCATACTAGAGGCCCGAAGCATGAAATTCGTGCATGGGTAGGATCCCTAGGCCTGGCCTGTGATCAGGGCTGATCTTCCCGGGCTGCCTGCAGCCAGCCCCGCCCCCCACCACCATCATTCGCCCTCTGTGTGTGGGGCAACTGGCGGGGTGATTGGGGCCCCACTCACATCCGCCTTGGCCTGGCACCGCCTGCATCTGCCGCCACCCACCCCTGGTTCCCAGTTCCCCAGCAGATGATCGGAGCTTGCCAGCTGGGGGGAGGGATCGAGAGATTGGTGGGCAGGCCCCGATTGGGACCTGCGGGCTGGGGGCAGCTCCTGTGTTGAGTGTCTTCCCCCTGGTGGTCAGTGCACATCATAGCGAGTGTCTTCCCCCTGGTGGTCAGTGCACATCATAGCGACTAGTCGTTCCGCTGTCCTGTCGATTTTCATAGATAGATAGATAGATAGATGATAGATAGATAGATAGATAGATAGATAGATAGATAGATAGATAGATAGAGATATGCATAGCCCGTGGACACAGACATAGAGTGCTGAAGACCTGGGAGGGGCAGGTTGGGTGGAGGGGGGTCAATGGAAAAACAAACAAACAAACAAAGGGGATATCTGTAATACTTTCAGCAATAAAGATAAAACAAAAACAAAACAAAACAAAAAAACTTTTGCACGAAGGCTCACCAAGTGACATCAACCTGTATCTTGTTTTCTAGAACTGGATCATGTGACTATGCCTAGTTTAAAAAATGTTTAAGAAGGTGAGCACTTAATGCCAACTTGAAAAAAAAATCCCTAAGTAAAGGGAAATGGGGCAAATGACATTGACAGACAATTAGAATTTGCTGCCCCTTCCTCATTAGGAAATGTTTGTTTAAAAGGTTGTTAACTACTCCTTTGTTATAGAAATTTTTAATATTCCAACACATATAGTGCTTAGCAGACTTTTTCAAATCGAAAGTCAAGTATTTTACCCAGGACTCCCTAATGTTTTCCTTTCTCCCTTCCTTTATGTTTAGAGGCAAGGGCACCCCCACATCTAAAATAAACTACTCAACAATCATCATGATTTCAATGTGGGGAGTAGGAATACACATTGGTGGAATGAAGAAAGGAACCCTTTATGTTTTCTCTCTTTGGGTCAATACAGGGTGGGCAAAAGTAAGTTTACAGATGTTCCTATGGAAAATATGATAATTAATGAATAATTAATAATATAAAAATAAACTCAGTTTCACATCTCAAAACTGTAAACTTACTTTTGCTCCACCCCTGTGTTATTAAGCCTAAAGACAGGAGAGGATTCTAATCATGGCCAATCACATGGTTGGGTCAACTTCAGAAGTATTCAGCTTCTCATCTGGAACCTAAGTAGTTCCTGTGTGAGTGACAGAATGTGCAAGCTCCATCCCAGTTACACACATGCAACTTCATACAGAACTATGCTGGTCAGAAGTGGGGGTTAACCATAGCAAACTTCTCAACCAACTCAGTCAAACATGGGTAGCCATAGATTCATGAGCAGCATGCTTTGCACTTGTATGAAATTGAAAGTGGAGCTTACTATATGTAACATGTTTCTAGGCCACCTTCAGACTGAATATAAAGTCATAATTTTAGATAGAGATCCTTCTGTTTATAATATGCTGGCTTCTCAATATATTTCTTTGTGAAAGGTGCAGATTTTCAGGAGTTACTAGCATTAATATGCCAATGTATCTTTATCAGTGTGTTGATATTTTATAGAAAAGTCTCATTATATATAACATATTAAGGAAGATGGTTGAGGAGTGTCATTAAAGTCATTCAGAACTGAGTTTAATTTTCGATGTGACTACTTCAGTCAGTGCAAGCTTGATATCTCAGTTTTCTCATTTTTAGAGTGGCATATGATTGTTTTGAAGCTTGAATAAAATAATAAACATAAATGCTTGAAGCAATGCTGGCATAGATTACATGCTCAATAAATGGTTGCTAGTATTAATAAACTAAACTGAATGGAAATAAGAAATGCCTTTCTTCCAGGATTTATCTATAGTCAGAAGAAATTAAAGTTTGGAAAATGATATTAAATATTATATTCCACATCATTCTTTTTAATGGTTTCTAAGTGTCCTGAATAAAGTCAAATGAGCAATTGAAAATACATAGTTGTATTTTATTCACAACTATGTCATAAAAGTATGCATTATCAAGGCAAAACTAATTACTTTATTAGACACCCCCCCCAAAAAAATAAAAGTAGTTAGAAAATAAAGGAAGAAGATAGTTATCAATGAGTATTATCAAAGGAAACATGAAAACCAAAGAACAGTACATAATGGGGGAAATATCTTTCTTATGATATAAGCTTTGCTTAGGACAAAGCGATGTGAGCCTGAGAAATCTAAGAGTAAGGCATTTGTGTGTATCTTACCATTGTGCATATCAAGAGGGTTATGTGTGTGAACAGTAGAAAGCTTCAGAAAGCATTTGATGCTATAAAACAAACAACCATTTATGCTTTCAGCTTTACTTGTATTTGCTATTATAGGACCATAATAATATGAAACACCTAACAGAAGACAACATAATAGGCACTGGTAATTCATAGCAAGAAACACCCTTACACAAATGAAACTCATTCCCTATTACATCTCAGATGAAAGTATCTTTCAATTTTAAAGCATTATTGCTAGCTAAAAAGGCTCATCCAATATTTAGAAAGCAACAACTTTCATCTGAAATAAACTGCAAATGCTAAAGCCTATTGTCTGAATCTAGGAGTTTCATGATTTTGGGGAATATATATTGGACAAATGTAATTACTCATTGTATATTCCTCTGTTGTCTCTTTCCCGATAACTATAATTTGAATCTAAAGGAAAGCTAAGTAACTTATTTTTTTTCAGTTGGAATAGATGATTATCATAATATGCTCTATTTATAATATAATTAGGCATACAAATATATATTTATTATAATTTCTATGGCAAAGATGAATTAAGAACTTGTCCCCTGCCTTCTAGAAGCTATATTTTAGTGAGAGAGTGAGTCTGAATATTATGTTAGTATTGACATCTTCTATCCTAATAATAGCCTAAGGCTGTCATGACCGGATGGACAACCAAACACCTGGGTCCCGGCAGCGGCAGCAGGAGTCAGGCCTGGGTCCATCACCAATTAGAAGGCATGTCAGGGTGAGGACCATCACCTCAGCCAGAACTCAAGATGGCCACCTGGCCTGGCCTGGCCCCTCCTCAGAGGCAGCCCCTTTCCTCCATGTGCACTGCAGCGGACAGACAGGGATGCCTAAGAGGCTGGGGCCATGGTGCCCCATCCCTACCCTACTCCCCTGGCCTCCTTCACCTGTGGCC
Source organism: Myotis lucifugus (assembly GCF_000147115.1). Lineage (NCBI taxonomy): Eukaryota > Metazoa > Chordata > Mammalia > Chiroptera > Vespertilionidae > Myotis > Myotis lucifugus. The sequence goes on along the minus strand of NW_005871168.1, from coordinate 756,571 downwards.
CCCACAGAAGGGTACGTATGAGAGCCCTTCCCCTGCTACCTCTCACCACTGTCTCCGGCCATCCCTCAGCATACAAGCATATCGGCTTTCAAACTTGCCCTACTCACTTCCTCTCACCCCGTTCCAGGGCCTCTGCTCTGGATGGGGCCTTTGGAATCCAGGGCTCTAGGGTTTTACAACAGAGCTGGGGTGGGAAAGGGTAAACAGCACCAAAAATGGCTGATATGGCCACTCACCTCTGATTCAGCTTGACCATTTAGTTCAGCCTCAGAACATGGCACACAGGGGGAATCCCTACTTCCCCTGCAGCAGCTCTAGGGCCTCGGCCCCAGTGCCAACCTCCTCTCCCCCTTGGCCCTCCCCACAGCTGGTTCTTGCTGCAGCTCCTTGTGCCTTACTTAACCACCCCATCCTTCCCTGTTCCTACAAAAGAGGCTGCATCTTTGTATGTTATATTCATATAAACTTTGTAGCATTTTAGAAAAAGCAAGCAAACAAACAAACAAACAAACAAACAAACAAAAACGATGATCAAGAGAATGCCACAGTCAACGCCCAGAGTCTGGCTCAGGAGAACGGAGAGAAGGGAGAATTCCATAAGTTGGCAGATGCGAAGATATTTCTGAGTGACTGCCTGGCGTGTGACAGTTGTGTGACCGCAGAGGAAGGAGTCCAAGTTTCTCAGCAGAACACCAAGCACTTCTCCCGTGTTCTGAATCATTGCTTTGGTTTTCAGGAATTCCCTGCTCTCCATCTGTTGGCACCTTCCCTCTGAGGGGCACTGTCATCATCACATGGGTGCAACTGGAATATTGTATCTCGAGAGGATTGCCCCAATGTACGTATCCTTTTATCCGACGATGAAAAAATCCCAAAGAATAAGAATGGAGACAGACTACTGTCCTTTAGGCTAAAAAAAAAAAAAAAAAAAAAAGAAAGAAACAACTCAGAAGTGTCCTGCAAAGAGCTGTCTTAGTTCTGTCCATGCACCTCAGAGAGATTGGATGAGGAAATGGCCTGGGTTAGCCCTGACTTTACCCACTTATGTTACTCTTGAAGGTGTCTTTGCCACAATGTGAATAAACTGCCACCTTTTGGAATAAGGGCTCATACCAAAGTCTTCATTCCCAACTTTTCTTGAAACAGATCTACGTTCTGCAGCTGTGGCCACTGTCCTGAGACCAGGTCCTGTCTGGGAATCAGGGGGCACTGGAGTGGAGGCCCCCCCTCCCTGTGCCCTTTACATTCAGGGATTGAACTCCTCACTTTGGGGGAGGCCTACAAGGGTGACATGTGTCACAGATAGAAGGATGAAGAATGGAGAGGCAGACAACCTGCTTGGTCTCTCCCTGGGTGGGGTCAGGCAGATAAAGGCTGGCCAGCTCGCCCCACAATTGGGAAAGATAGCATCCTCTGTGTCCACCTCTCACTCCGTGGGCTCGACCACTCCCCTCAGCTCTGGGCAGCCCTCTGTGTTCACGACAGCGTGCTCTGCCCTCACATGCTGCTCGCCCTAAATGAGAAGGAAGAGAGCAGTTGGCCCACAGACAACTACACAGAAAGATAGGGCTCACAGCTGGCGAGCACAGTGGTGGTAGTGGGAGCCCCTCCTGCCTCCATGGCAGCGCTAAGGAGCGGTGCACCCAGTGGTAAGGAGCAGCGAGCAGGCAGGCGGACATCCCCTGAGGGATCCCGAACTGTGAGAGGGTGCAAGTCGGGCTGAGGGACCCCCGCTCCAGTGCAAGAATTTCATGCACTGGGCCTCTAGTAAGTACTATAATGAAGGAATAAAACATGGGAAACTAGAATAGAAGAAAGGGCACATTCCTTAGGAATTCACAGGATTAGACAGTAAAAACAGATTGAAGATTTTCAGATTACTACAGTTTATTACCTGAAAGAATAAGAGACCAAGTAAGAAGAGACTTAGTCTAGAAGGCAGTGTCTTTTTGGAGTGGGGAAGAAGAAATAAAATCTCCAGAGTTATGGCAGTGCAAAACCCCAAGTAAGGAGGAGACTCTTGGGTAGACAAAGCAGATGCCTACTAGTAAAGGGAAGAGTGTGGTTATGTATAAGTAGTCTCTAGGGGAGGTGGGCTATTGTACAATCCATTTGCAGACCTTTGACATAAGCCTCAGGAAATCTTATAGCTACAGACGAGAAACACTTTTCATCCTAAACATTGAATTTACAGAACATTGGTAAAATAAACTATAAAGGGTTATTTCATCAAATAACCAACTAAAATATATGGGGAAACATGAATGTTTCCATTGTTTACCTTTTACTTCTATGTATTTCAATTCTATGCATTTTTTAATTTGGATATGATTCATTTACAATTTGTTTCATTTGCATGTTTTAAATTTATTCAAATTGCATTTTTAATATTTATATTTTCTAATTATATAGTTTGATTATATAAATAGAATTACATTTGTTTACTGATCTTATATCCTGCAACCTTGATAAATTTACTCATTAACTCTAGTTGAATTTTAGATAGGTCCCATTGAGAGTTTTTTAATCACAACTATGTCATACATGAATAAAGACTGTTTTACTTCAGTTAATAAATGTTTTATTCAATGAGTTTTGCCAATTGTACACATGTAGCAATCATGCAAGGTAAAATAAATAAATTTTTCATCACTCCAGAGAATTTCATTTTGCAACCTTCTGGTCAATCTCATCACTCCTGAGGCATGATTTGTATTACTGTATATGTGTTTTGTCTGTTTTTGGAATTCATATAAATCATATAACATGTCTTCTTTTGATTCTGCTATATTTTGCTTAACATTATGTTTTGGGGATTCATATATGTTGTTGCATATTTTAGGAATTAATGTATTTTGGGTTGCTGAGCAGTATTCCATCACAACTTGCTCATTTTCCTATTGACAGATATTTGAGTTTTTTCCAGTTAGGGGCTATCATAAATAAGTTACTACCTACAGATAGAATCACCTGGTCGTAAGGTAAATATATATACTTGATTTATAAAAGATTGCAAACAGTATTCTAAAGTAGATACACTTTTTACACTTCTTGTCAGCAATGTATGAGCTTCCTAGTTGTTTTGTACCCTCTCTACTGGCAGCAGATAAAAAAATGGATGTCATTGTGGCTTTAATTTTCATTGTGCTCATGATTAAAAATATTGAGCAATTTTTCATACATTTGTTGGCCATTTTATACTTTACTTGTGAAATGTCTGCTCAAGTTTTTTTAACCTTTTTTTTTCTAATTGAGCTGTTCACCCTTTTTTTTAAAAAAAAAGGATTTATAGGAGTTTTATGTGTTTTGAATGAGTGCTTTATTAGATATACATATTGCTAATAATTTCCCCTAATATGTAACTTACATTTTTTAATGTTGTTTAGATGAGAACAAACTTAAAGTTTTAATAAACTCCTATTTATCATTGTTTTCTTTTATGTTTACTAATCTTTCAATTCAATCAAGAAATCTTTGTCTACCCCAAGGTGATATGTATATATTTCTGTGTTTTCTTCTAGAAACCTTGGGGCTAGCTTTTGGATTATATACATGGCCAATTGGAAGTTATTTTTTTGCAAAAAGGGTGAGGAACAATCAAACTTCATGTTTTTATATAGATATTTATTTTATTTAACACCATCTGTTAAAAAGACTTTTGCTCATTGAATCGATTTGGTGCCTTGGTCAAAATCAATTGACTAGCTATGCATAGGTCTAATTCTGAACTCTCCATCTGTTGCATTGATCTCCTTCACATTCCTACTGCTGTAGCTTTAATAGAACTCCTGAAATCAGGTAGTGCAGGTCTTCCAAATGTTTCTTTACTTTGAAAATTGCTTCTCCAGGTAAATTTTAGAATAAGGTTATCCATTTCTTTAAAAACTCCAACTGGGATTTTGATTGGTATTCTGTTCAACTCATATATCAATTTATGGAGAATGTGCATTTAACAATATTGATTCTTCTAGTCCATGACTATTTAAATCTCCATTTGTTTCCATTTCACATAATTTTTCAGCCACTTTTGTTAAATTGATTCTTAAGGATTTAGGTAATTAAAATTATTGTTAATTAAATATAGAATATAACACTGAAGCCATGTGATTTCTAACATAATGATCAGATTTAGATATATATTTTACATAATTAAATTTCTTGCAATGTATTGAGTCTTCTTTTATAGATAATAATGTGATCTATCTGGGTGAACATTGCCTATGATGTTAAAAAATGTGCATTCTGCAGATGTAGAATGGGGTGCTATGTAAATGCCAACAAAGTCAAGCTGATATTTATTTATTTACTTATTTATTTATTTATGGTCTACTTGTTCTACCCATTAGTAGAGAGGTGTGTTAAAGTCTCCAACTACGATTATGTTGTGTCTATTTTTTTCCATTATTTCTCTCAACTTTAATTTCATGTTATTGAAATTTTATCATATACAAATATACTTTGAATTGTTATCACTTCTTGATGACTTGATCCTTTTATCATTATGATGTGCCTCTCTTTTCTCTGGTAGTATGTATTCTATTTGAAGTATATCTTATTTGAAATTCATATACTAGTAGCCACAATGGCTTTATTACACTCAGTGTTGTATGATATACTTTTTCACGAATTTAAACCCCTTTATATATTTATAATAAAATTTTATTACACAGCACATAGCTAAATCTTGCTGTCTTACCCAATCTAGCATTTCTCTCTTAATTAACATATTTATTCCAGTTCTACCTAGTGCAATTATTGATATTTAGATCTGTCATTTTATGTCTTTGTTTTCTATTTATTCCACATGTTCTTTACTTTTCTGTGTCTCCTTTCCTGTTACATTTTGGATGACGCAAATATTTTGGTTTTTTTTTCTTTCACATTTTGGCTATAATCTGTTGTGTTTTTTATGTGTTATTTTAGAAAGCACAATATGTATCTTTAATTTATCACAATACACCTTTGATTATTTTTATACTACATTATAAAACAACAGTACACTTCCATTTATCCTGTTCCATCCTTGTGCACTATAAGTCTTATATTTTACCTCGCCTTATGCAATAAATGACACAGCTCATTGTATTCTAAGCAAGGACACATCTTTCTCTTGTCAGGCTGCTGTTAATGTCAGGGGCAAATCAGTCTAATCTGGAGTTATATTACATCTGTGCTCTGCTGCAGCTGTAGCTCAGCAGAGCTCCAAATATTACTTCTAAAACTAAGATGAACCTCTGAATAATATCCTTTGCATAAAATATACTTAAGGTCACTAAAATTTTTTTCAGCTCCCAAATTCACTTAAATGTTACCTAATAATTAAGCAAGAAAAACCCACAGGAGACACTTTTTATGTTCATGTGCTTTCATTTTAGTAATTTTTATTTAACTTTCTATTTACCCAATCATATTAGATTGCTATGCAGGTATTCTGAGTGAAGAAACATAATCCCAATGACAGTCTTAGATAATTGTACCATACATAAATGTTAACAAGGAAGTGAATGTATGCATTAGAGTATTAGTAAAATAAAACACTTAAGAGGATGCATTCTAGAATCAGTCAGTTTCTATCCTGATATTTACAATTTGATCTCAGACAACTTCCTTAACACCTTCCAAGCCTCGGCTGCCCCAGCTAAAAATGAGGATTATTGGTACTTATTCCATAGCGTTGGCTTAATAATTAAATCATATACTAATACCAAACACTATTAAAATGTTAACTTTTTTATTATTTTGTTATTATTTGTTATTATTATGTGTGTTATTATTTTTATTATATTTACTGTGCATGGAAAAATGCAATCTAATATAGGTATGGTATACAGTTACATAAAATGTTAGCTTTTATCAGGCAATGTGACTTATATATAACCTGCTTGTGCTAATTTAATCCTCTTTATTATCTATTCATAATTAATATTATGCATCTAGTATATTGCCACATTTTTAAAAGACCAAAATAGTTTAGTTATAACTTCAATACCCAAAATATGATAACTTACTTAAATAAGTTAGAAAACACATCACATTCTTAGCCAGAGAGTAGTCAAATAACATAACATCACCAGCAAACATACAACCTATTATGCACTCACATACACATGCATAGTTAGTACAACACATTCAAATGTCTAACAAAATATCTCATCTGATCCTATCAGCATTGAAAAATAGGGAAGCTAAATTTATAAAATTATTTTTAAATGAATAAATGAAGGCAAATCATAATTTACAAAAAATCTCATGAGAAATCCATGGCAGATATCAGACATGTAAACAGACATCTCTGCTGAGAAGTCTCCTTTCTCCTAATTACCTCAGCAGTTTTTCCTATATGAAGAAAACAATTTTCCTTCATAATTTATTACATTTCTTAAGACTTCTCTAAAAATATCATTTGCCTAGAATGTGTGACAGTGATTGGTGCCACTAAAAATTTATCACTTTCAGATTATTTTTTTCACTTTATATTAGAATGGAAATTAGGGTTTAATATATTACTGGTTTTATATATAACTCCCCACAAATAAAGCAGTAATAAATTATTGTACAGTAATAATAAGCAACTGAGAGCTCTAAGTAATCATAAATAGTAATGACTATCTTCACTGTTAGCATTTGAATAATAATTTATAAAAACATAATGAAGTTCTAATGAATCAAAAGTACAGTATCAAAATAGTTATTTTGGTAATAAAATACTTCAGCAAAAGTAGAAGTTATTGTTTCAAATTTTATAAAAGCATCCCCCAAATGTTTTTTTGTTATTTTTTTTTTAATTTATGAAAACGTTATGTGAATGTATCCAAAATTTTGGACATATTCTTACAAAGAACAGAAAAAAGAAACAGCTGGGATTCAAAACATTTAAAAGCATATCTTAACATACATGAACTGCTCAGTTTTTGTCAAGTATTATAATGGTTCTCTATTTAAAAATTACTTGTAAAATGAAGCTACTGAATTTTTTATAATCACATGTCTTGAATAGAGAGTATGCTATTCATTATGATTTAAAATGCTTCATCTACGTTGAGTTTTAAAACAAGTAGAGAAACAGATGTCAGACATCTAATGTTGCTATTCTCAATCAGAGATCATTTTTAGTTTAACTGTTCCTCCTCTCTGACTGTAATAAATGTGCTTTCACATGCATTTCTGGTCCCAAGAACTGCAACCCCTGGAAAATGTGAAGCAAGCTGAGATTTGCAAATGCCCCAGACATTGTTATGCAAAGAAAGTCTCTGTCTCTCCTAAAAGTAAGAATTTAGGTGTTAATTAGAAGTTTGTTTGAGAGTTCTCTAACTTCTACGAAAATACAATCTCTTAGAAGAACTCTTCCTGAAGCCATCAAATAAATGCAATACAGAGCTCTTCTAAAACTGTTTGAAAAACATAAAAGAGACATAGACATTCTTTTTGGTTTTTATTTCCATGTTTGATATATACATTTCATGAATTGAAATGATACCATTATAATTAGTTAATTATTAATAATAGGACATGAGTAAAGGGAAGGCCAGACATTATAGGCATGCCAGTTAAGCAGCTTCACCAGGAAGCTGCAACTTTGCACTCCGCAGGGAATCACCAGCTTATTTCCTGCAAAACACTGGGGGAAAGGATCCAACAGAGGAAAGATAGATGCATGCCCAGTAAAGTTGGGGTGACATAGGGAAGGTACTTGTCTGTCAGTCACACCTGAGAACAGAAATAATTGACCAGAATGGGCATGTCCACTGCAAGACCATGGAAATATGGAAACACATAATCTCCTAAACAAAGGAGTGATCTCTCTTGTGCTCTTGAATCTCTCTTGGTTTCCTTGATTCACCTCTATAGCCTATGACCATGAGGACCCCACAGGCAATGGGTTATTGTACTGCAGCAGGGAAACACAAGCTAAGCTATGCTGATGCTGCACTGGACCCAGCTCCAACATGGAAAGGAAACTCTGGACTCCGTCTCTGATTTTAGCTTTATTGAAGCCCCAGCTTCACTTCTCCAATGGCAGGACAAAGGGAAATGGAACTTTGGGTATAATTCCATGGAAATAAAGCCTTCTGTTGTATCTCATCTTCCCATGTGAGTGTCAGATAATTCCTTTTTTTGGGATATTACAAGAAATCCACTCCCACTCACAGCCTGAGAGACAAGACCCTCTCCCCTCCATTAACAAAATTAAAGGGATAATCTTTATTATCTGCAAACATACTTTGATATCTGTGTTAATTCAACTAAGGTAAAGAACGGGGGTCCAGTAAATATAAAAAAATGTTAGGTAATATAGTGGGTATGGCTGAATGTGCAATGTAGTTTTTAAATTCTTCAGGCAGATTCCAAGAAACTTTCTTTCTACTGATTTACCGCAACTATTTTCTAACCCACATGCAAGAAATGGGATATTAACATGTAAATAGTGTTTTCTTAATTCTTTCAAGTTTTTCATTTCTTATAAAAAATGTATTTGCTCACTCCTGATTATCACCTAAAGTACTGTTCTTGTAACTATACAAAACCATATCTAACATAAAACATTACATAAGACTATTCCACTCTCAGCATCTGCAAGGGAATTTAGTTACTGAGATGATAGAAATATCATATCAAGACTGTCCTGCCTATAACATCTGCATGAAACAAGGATCCAAAGCAATCTTTTATAATAAAGGCCTAGTGCATTTTTTTCTATTTTAACCTGGCTTGTATTTATGTGCATTTATATAAATCCATGTAAAATATGCAAAGTCCACCAGATAACCACATGCTGACAGTGACTGTTAAGAATTCTATTTCAGGAGAGAAAAAGGCATGCTTTTGAATTCAAATATTGTTTTATATTTGCCAAGTTGTTCTACAGCTTTCTTGTATAACCTCTTATTGAAAGCGACATGTGCCTTCTAACAATGGGTAATATAATTTTTAATTATTTAGTTATAGCGATCTCTGGCAAACAAACTAGAGAGCAGCCTAGAATCAGGTTGAAGCATGTGAAAGGCACAGTTTATTTATAACATATTTATGAGAAACTCAGTAGTAAAACTCAGCCTAATAAAGGACCAAAGTCAGTGTCTTTGCAATCCACAGTATATGTTACACATAAAGGCCACTTCAGCAATCATTCATGAACACAAGAGAAAGACCCAAGTTTTCAAGTCCACTTTTTAAAAACTCATTTAATAAGGTGATAGTCATAAATAATCCTATATAATAAAAGCCTAATATGCTAAGTGTCCAGTCATCCAGTGACAGGTCAACTATTCAACCAAAGTGTAATATACTAATGACTAGAGGCCCGGTGCACAAAAATTTGTGCACTCAGTGGGGAGGGGGGGTCCCTCAGCCTGGCCTGTGCCCTCTCGCAGTCTGGGACCCCTCAGGAGATAATGACCTGCTGGCTTAGGCCTGCTCCTGGGTGGCAGAGGGCAGGCCCAATCCCTAGGTGCAGCCCCTGGTTGGGCTCAGAGCAGGGCCGATTGGGGAGTTGGGGGCGCTGCCCCCTGTCATGCACAGAGCAGGGCGGATCGGGAGGTTGCGATGCCACCCCTAGTCACGCTCAGGGTACAGCAGATTGGGGGGTTAGGGCACTGCCCCCTGTCACACTCAAGGCAGGGTCGATAGGGAAGTTGCGGCACCACCCCCTGTCATGCACAGAGCAGGGCCTATCAGAGGGGTTGGGGCTCCGTACCCTGTCACACACAGAGCAGGGCCGATCAGGGGGTTGAGGAGCTCCCCTATGTCATGCACAGAGCAGGGCCCATCAGGGGGTTGAGGAGCTCCCCCCTGTCACTCACAGAGTAGGGCCGATAGGGGAGTTGGGGCACCACCCCGTCACACACAGAGCAGGGCCGATCAGGGGGTTGGAGCACCGCCACTGTCACACTCAGGGCAGGGCCGATGGGGAGGTTATGGCTCTACCCCGTCACATACAGAGCAGGGCCCGTGGGGGGGGGGAGTTGGGGCGCCGCCCTCTATCACCCACCGAGCAGGGCCGATCAGGGGTTTGGGGCGCCACACCCTGTCACACACAGAGCAGGGCCGATCAGGGGGTTGGGGTGCCGCACCCTGTCACACACAGAGCAGGGCCGATCCGGGGGTTTGGGCGCTGCCCCCTGTCACGCTGATCCCGGTGCCGGGAGGCATATTACCCTTTTACTATATAGAATAGAGGCCTGGTGCATGGGTGGGGGCTGGCTGGTTTGCTCTGAAGGGTGTCCTGGATCAGGGTGGGGGTCCCCAGTGGGGTGCCTGGCCAGTCTGGCTGACGGGCTGAGGGCCGTTTTCAGGCTGGCAGGTGACTGAAGCTCCCCTCTGCTCCTTTTTTTCTTTCTTTTTTTTTATTCTGGGCCAGCTTTAGCTCTGAGGCCTCAGCTGCTGAAAGCAAGTTTCTGGCCTTTGTTTACCACATTGTATTTGATACAATGTTGCGGTCTGCCTGGCTGAAGCCTGGCTGAATAAAGCAGGTTTCTGGGGTTGTTTTTAGCTTCTATATTTGCAACATAGTTGCTTAGAGTTGCACCTGAGAGGTCGGCAAGTGTGGCGGGGAACGTTGGAGTCTGCAGTCACTGGAGCAAGCAAGCCTCCCTGTTCGCTTCAGTGCCTGGCTGCTGGCCGCCATTTTGGCTGGCAGTTAATCTGCATATCTCCCTGATTAGCCAATGGGAAGGGTAGCAGATATACTGCTAATTACCATGTTTCTCTTTTATTAGATAGGATATGCTAAGGCCGCTCAACCGTTCGCTATGATGTGCACTGACCACCAGGGGGCAGATGCTCTAACTGGTAGGTTAGCTTGCTGCTGGGGCCCAGCAGATCTGGACTGAGCAAGATGGGCTGGACATGCCCTCGAGCCCTACTGCAGTCTCTCCCCCACCCCAATCGTGCATTGGTGGGGTCCCTCAGCCTGACCTGCACCCTCTCGAAATCCGGGACCCCTCAGGGCATGTTGGGGAGCCAGTTTTGGCCCGATCCCGCAGGCCACTCCCCTAGGGAGGGCGCCAGACACAGGACTCATAGCTGGGGAGCACTGCTGTGGCCGTGCGAGCCTTTCCTGGTAGGGACTGATTGGGCGCCAGCCCACAGCAGGCACAGTGGGTCCAGGATGAGTGAGAGTGTCAAGTAGGAGCTGCAGGTGGCGTTGGACTGCAGGTTTTGGCCTGATCCTTTCAGGCCACCCAGAGGGACCCCACCCATGCACAAATTCGTGCACCAGGTCTCTAGTATACTAAATAAGCTATTTTAACTCATTTGAATCAAAATTTGAATAGGTGTGGGAAACTGATATAGGGTTGAGCCTCAGACTTACCTGCTGGCAAAGTCACAAACAAGTCCTAGCTTAGAGGGCACAGTCCTCTTAGCATAATTAGGCTTGACCTTATAACATTCCCTAGATCTTAACTGGGAAGCTAATGGGCTGAGAAGTGCAGGAAGTGTAACCATGGTCAAAACAAGTGAAACTCACAAGAACTGTGTAACTATGGTAACCACTACCTTGTTTACCTCTCACTATAAAAAGCTTGGTGAGGCCTGAGCACAGTGGAAGTCCTTCCTCTTGAGTTGGACTTACCTGCCTGGTCCCCCAATATTTCCAAATTATCTCTTGTCTTTTCTATTTCATTTGTGTGCGGCTCCTCTTCCAGTTCCTGAACCCTGATCCACGCGGGCCGTGGGAAGGAAACACTCAACAAATAAGGAATTAAACATTAAACTGTAATCGTATAAACAACTCCATATAATTATTCCAGATCTGAGAAAAAATATTTTCAACTTGTTTTATCAAAAATTTCATCTAAGCTTTAACTAGGATTCCACCCCAAATAAAACAAAAGATCACATTAGAATGAACACAAGCAAAGACAGAAAGCAGAAGAATGGAAAAATACCAATACGAACAAGACGTGTGCCTAACTTACCTCACTGAAAATTCTAATAGCTACTTCAACAACCTGAGGAGGTAGTTTTCTCTCAAGATGAAAGCATAGCCATTTAATTCTGCAGACATTGGATAATCTATCAATATTGTTCAAGAGATTAATACACACTCTTAACTTTAGGAGCAAAATTAGTCTACAGGTAATGAAATACTTCAATTTACTAGGTTGACAAATATAGTATATCCATATAAGTTCAGCATAATGATTGCAAATGAGATATAATAAATTTTTAAAATACATTATTTTAACACTTTGTATCTGATATTTAATATGGTGTTTTGATAAAATATAGATATAGCATTATGTAATTATTAAAATTTATTAAACATAAGCTATATCCCAAGCACTTTGATTACATTTGTGAATCAGACTTCACAACAAACCTGTGAGATTGCTAGCAGTACCCCCTTTAAAAACTGAAGAAACTGAGAGCCTTATAAGTTAAGTAATTTAATCAAAATAACATGGGTAATATTAGGTAAATGGGTCTCCCTACATGCCCATGAGGTGGTATGTATGTATGTATGTATGTATGTATGTATATTTATAACAACATGGCAAACAATAAAGGCATAATATAGAAACATAAGTCTGTGAAATATTGGTGTTTCTAGTGTATATACTAAAACACCCAAAAGATTATAATGTGGAGGCATGTAACGGAAACAATTCATAAATGTGTTACATAGAGGAAGGTGCCTTCTACATCAGAATCCTAATGGAGTTAAAGAAAATAAAATAAAGATTAAGATTTAACAGCCCCATTCTATGTACAGTGAATCAAAATATCCAAAGGGCAGGCCCAATACATTTTAGAATTCATCAGGTGATTCTGATGTTCAATCTAGTTGGTGAACCACTTGAGCCAAAGCCTCAAAAGTCTGCTAGTTTCTCTATTTATTATATTCTGTGAGGCTTCTATATTGATCTTCAACTTGGGTAAAATTAAGAATAGGAAAATAATTCTATTTTCAAGTTATCTTTTGGGAGAATAATGTGCAAAAGTTATGAAGATAGGGAATTATTTACCATTACCATAAAAAGCCAAAATTTAGGGCTCTTGACATATATATTGTGATTTATATATTACTTTCTTTTTTTGCCATCAGATTATATAGAAATGAATCCCATGACTGCTATTCAGCCACATGTGATATTAGTACAATTATGTAAAATTTCTATACCTCATTTCTTTATCTATCAAAGAGAATTCATACTACATATATCATTATTTTATTGTGACGTTTGAGGAAAAATTCTTGTAAATATGCTTTGCAAAATTGAAAGGCCCATGCAATAACAAATAATGTTATGATTATTGATTTATAATAAAACTAGTGGCCCAGTGCACGAATTTGTGCATGGGTGGGGTCCCTTGGCCTGGCCGGCGACCAGGGCCAATCGGGGCCTGCTGGCCAGAGGGAGGGACCACAGGAGGTTGGTTGAGAGAGCACACTGACCACCAGGGGCAGCTCCTGCATTGAGTGTCTGCCCCCTGGTGGTCAGTGCACATCATAGCGACTGGTTGTTCGGTCCTTTGGTCACTTAGACTTTTATATATATAGATAATAACATTAAAATATATGCCATTTAATTCATATTTCTAGGACACATCCTTAAATGCCTAAATCATCTCCTTTGGTCTTATAAGGTTATAAGGGGACTAAGATAAGAATACAGGCTTCTTCTGATAACAATAATATAATTTATTTTCATAAATCAATTTGTATAAAATTAAACAACAAAAAAAGATAGTGAGGCCCATGTTCCGACTGTGCAGCCAGCCCTAGATGCCCACCCACACTGACCCTCACCGAGGTGAGGGTCAAGTGCAAGGCAGCGGTTGCCTGGGAGGCTGAAAAGCCTCTCTCCATAAAGGAGGTAGAAGTGGCACCCCCAAAGGCTCATGAAGTTCGAATTAAGATTGTTACCACTGCAGTGTGCCACACTGATGCCTAGACCCTGAGTGGGGCTGATCCTGAAGGGAGTTTTCCCGTGATCCTGGGACACGAAGGTACTGGAATTGTGGAGAGTGTTGGCGTAGGAGTTACTAAGATGAAAGCAGGTGATACAGTCATCTCACTTTACAGCCCTCAATATGGAGAATGCAAATTTTGGCTAATTCCTAAAACAAACCTTTGCCAGAAGTTAAGAGTTACTCAAGGGAAAGGTTTAATGCCAGATGGCACTAGCAGCTTTACTTGCAAAGGAAAGACAATTTACATTACATGGGAACCAGCACATTCTCTGAATACACAGTTGTGGCTAATATCTCTGTTGCTAAAATGGATCCTTTAGCACCTTTGGATAAAGTCTGCCTCCTGGGTTGTGGCATTTTCACTGCCTATGGTGCTGCTGTGAACACTGCCAAGTGGAGCCTGGCTCTACTTGTGCCGTCTTTGGCCTAGGAGGAGTTGGATCGGTGGTTATCATGGGCTGTAAAGTGGCCGGTGCGTCCCGGATCATTGGTGTGGATATCAATAAAGATAAATTTGCAAAGGCCAAAGAGTTTGGAGCCTGCGGATGTATCAGCCCGTAGGACTTAAGTAAACCCATCCAGGAAGTGCTCATTGAGATGACTGATGGGGGAGAAGATACTCCTTTGCGTGTGTTGGTAATGTGAAGGTCATGAGAGCTGTGCTGAAGGCCTGCCACAAAGGCTGGGGCCTCAGGTCGCCACTTGGCCCTTTCAGCTCCTCTTAGGAGGCACGTGGAAAGGCACCGCCTTCGGAAGATGGAAGGGTGTAGAAGTGTCCCAAAGTTGGTGTCTGAATATATGTCCAAAAAGATAAAACTTGATGAATTTGTGACCCACAATCTTTCTTTTGATGAAATTAACAAAGCCTTTGAACTGTTGCATGCAGGAAAGAGCATCCGGACTGTTGTGAAATTTTAAATTCAAAAAAAGAAAATGTGTCCATCCTTATAACTGAATCATGTGAGCTCAATGGAGCAGCCAGGCAAGCTGGGAGAAGCTCTAACAAATTCACAGCCTCTTAGATGTTCGGTAACCCACTCCAGGGAATAATGTTTTCTGTATAATTAATATCTCTAATCAAGGACAAGGCTAATATAGCCAGAAATCTGTTTTCTGGACTTTTCTTCTCATGAATAATTGCTAGCTCCTTAGGGAAATTTTTAACAAAATAAAAGTAATTTCTGAAGAAAAAAAAAAAGATGGTGAATGCTATCTCATCAGTGTTCCTATTTGCTTAACTTAAGTCTTGCCTTATTTCTCTTTGGCTTTGGACAGCAAGTCATTATTTGCAACACTTTTCATATTTATCCATATCTTAAATATCTGATAAAACATAAATTTCCATTAAAATAGTTAATACTATCATACTTCCATGGTCTCTATCAACTTCCAAATCATTAAATATCATATTTTAAGATTGTTATTTATATGGAACATTATCAAATAGGTAAGAAGAAAAGACAATTTGAATTTATAAAGCAAACAAACTGAGCACTGCTGGCATAAGTCATACTATAAAATATCACACAGTTTATGACGCAAATAGAGGATGCTTTCTTCAACAAAGAAAACTTCAGTTATTACTGCAAATATATTTCAAAGTACAATGCCTGGATATCCACTAAGGAAAATGTGATGTTCTCTATGTGTTAAAAAGAAGAAGCAGCAAGAATAGATCAATTATGGAAAACAAATATAAACAATCTACTTATATAAAAACCATGGGTGGTGTTCATCACGACCAGAACAGAACCACAACCAAGTGGAAGGAAGTCAGAGGTTGTCTTGGCAACGGCTGCGCCCTCCCCCAAGCTGTTTCCCGGAGCTGTTTCCTGTAAGGGCAGGGTTTGAGGCAGGAACCCGCCCTCAGAGCATGGAGGCAGATCTTTCTAAAGTGTGCCATGCGCCAGCACGGCCAGGGATGAACCTGAGTGTGGGCAACTGAAAGGCTTAGAAAAGACAGACAAGATAATGCAAGCCGGGTCTTGGTGGGAAGCTGCTTCTCTGAGAGACAGTGACCACGCCCACAGCCATGCCTTTATTTTATAGCAGATGCTACGAGGCAAAGTAAGGGCATGACAAAGATGTTTACAACATTCTCCTGGGTTTCAATCCTACTCAACTACATGCACCTGAACTCTATCAAGCCTACATCACTCAGGTACGTGGGGCCACGTGTTCGGACCATAGGTTCAAGCTTACAACTACAGCTGTTAGCTATAATTGTGCTGGGAGGGCCCTGCCCTCCAAGCTGGGACTTGCAAGTGGCAATGAGAGGACTGTGCCCTCTCATCAGTCCAAGGCTTGAACCTGTCCAAAACACTGTAGTGGCTCCCCACAATAAAGTTTTAATTCTGTTTCTTTGTTACTAATGTTGTGGCCCCACCCCATAACAAAGAAACAATTTCCGGAGGATGAGGCCCAGGAATCAGGATTTTTAAAAGATTCACAGGTGATTCTAATGTGCAGCCAAGGTTGAGAACCACTGCTATAGATAATATTAAAAATATATCTAAACATGCAATACTTTGTCCAAAAAATGAGCATGTTCAAAAATTAAATGAAGAAAATTTGGATATACTCGATGGAGATTTTCACACATATTTGAGTGATGATTCCATTGATTCCACAGATGATGCTGAAAAGGAAAATTTTCCCATCAAATTTCTTAATAGTATTACTCCTTCGGGAATGCCATGTCATAAATTAAAATTGAAAGTGGGTGCAATCATGCATCATGCTATTGAGAAATCTCAATAGTAAATGGGGTCTTTGTAATGGTACCAGATTTATTATCAAAAGATTATGACCTAACATTATCTAAACTTAAGTATTAACAGGATCTGCAGAGGGAGAGGCTGTTCTGATTCCAAGAATTAATTTGTCCCCATCTGACACTGGCCTCCCATTTAAATTGATTCGATGACAGTTTCCCGTGATGCCAGCATTTGTGATGACTATTAATAAATCACAAGGACAAACTCTACACAAAGTAGGAATATTCCTACCTGAACCTGTTTTTGCACATGGTCAGTTATATGTTGCTTTCTCTCGAGTTTGAAGAGCATGTGATGTTACAGTTAAAGTTCTAAGTACTTCATCACAAGGGAAATTAGTCAAGCACTCTGAAAGTGTTTTCACTCTTAATCTGGTGTACAGGGAGATATTAGAATAAGTTTAATCACTTTATCAGCCATTGTTTGCATCACTTTTGTTTTTATATCGTGTTTTTGTTGTTTTCATATCATGTTTTTGTTGTTTTCATATCATGTTTTTGTCGTTTTTATATCATGCCTCTGTTGTTGTTATATCCTTTTGTTACTGTTTATTTATTAATAAATTTGTATATGATTTTCATATAAATTTTACTAATTTCCTTTCATCTCTCACACTTCTATTATAGAGAAAGGGCAAATAGCAATATTAAAATATCTCTGCTAATTCTCTTTTAAAAAATATATATTTTATTGATTTTTTACAGAAAAAAAGGGAGAGGGATAGAGAGTTAGAAACATCGATGAGAGAGAAACATCGATCAGCTGCCTCCTGCACACTCCCCACTGGGGATGTGCCCGCAACCAAGGTACATGCCCTTGACCAGAATCGAACCTGGACCCTTGAGTCCGCAGGCTGATGCTCTATCCACTGACCCAAACCAGTTAGGGCAATTAATTCCCTTTTAATGTGCACGAATTTCGTGCACCAGGCTACTAGTCCAGTATAAATGACACAAAGCAAAGCAATTACCTTTTGTTATATAAAATTTTTTGGTTTTTTTTTTTTTTTTTGGTGAATTGCAAAAAAAGAAAAAAAGATCCTCAGTAGAAAAGTTTAAATCCTTGTCATTTTTATGACAGTCCCATTGATAATGGGTTTTATTGGAAGATTTTTCTCCATGTTTTCTCAAGTTTCTGCATCATATCAAATAATAGAGGCATTGCATTCCCACCAGCAGTGTACTAGGGTTGCCTTTTCTCCACATCCTCAGCAACACTTATTGTTTGTTGATTTATTGATGATGGCCATTCTGGAAGGTGTGAAGTGATATCTCATTGTGATTTTAATTTGCATTTCTCTGATGATTAGTGACCTTGAGCATTTATCCATATGCCTATTGGTCATCTGTATGTCCTCTTTGGAGAAGTGTCTATTCAGGTCTTCTGCCCATTTTTTAATTGGGCTTTTTATCTTCCTAATGTTACTTTTATAAGTTCTTTATATATTTTTGATATTAACCCTTTATCAGATGTATCATTGCCAAATATGTTCCCCCATACAGTGGGCTCCCTTTTTGTTTTGTTGATGGTTTCTTTTACTGTGCAGAAGCTTTTTAGTTTTATGCAGTCCCATTTGTTCTCTCTTTTCCTTTGATTCCCTTGCCCTAGGTGGGAGATATATTGACAAAAATATTGCTATGAGAAATGTCTAAGATTTTATTGCCTATGTATTTTAGGATTTTTATGGTTTTACATTTTACATTTAAGTATTTTATTCATTTTGGGTTTACTTTTGTGTACAGTATAAGTTTGTGGTCTAGTTTCATTTTTGCATGTTCCTATCCAATTTTCCCAACACCATTTATTGAATAGACTGTTTTTACTTCATTGTGTGCTCTTGCCTCCTTCGTCAAATATTAACCATAGAGGTGTGGGTTTATTTCTGGGCCCTTTGTTCTGTTCCATTTATCTACATGCCCATTCTTAAGCCAGTACCAGATTGTTTTTATTGCAATGGCCTGTAATATAGTTTGATATCCTGTATTGTGATCCTTCCAACTTAGTTCTTCTTCCCCAAGATTTCTGCAGCTATCAGTGGCATATTTCATAGATCTAGGGAAAATATTCTAAAAAATTGCATAGAACCAAAAAGGACCTCAAATAACCTCAGCCATCAAAGGGAATATTTAAAATTTGATTACATTGGTTTTATTTAGGTTCCTTGGCTTCAAGGAATAGACTCATGCATGGTTTGAATCCTGGCCCCATACCCCTTACTAATGTAACAAAACTCTTACACAGTAAGTAAGATCAGGATGGCCCAAAAGAAATAAATTTTGATAAAGATGCCGTATGTATCTGGTTTATTGAGAAATCTCAACTCTTTGGGCCATAAACATAAACTAGTGACTTAAGTTGCTTTTAATGATGGTATAGCAAAGCTCCCTTTCTATTATTTTATGACATTCCACCAGACCCCATAAATTTTTGCACACTTTTAATAAATAGCATCACCCAATCATATAGCTAATTCAAAGTCTTCACTACTCATACTTCATAGCAATTTAGATTTGTGGTTAGATGGAGTTGAGCTGCACCACACCTTTATGGGCAATATTTCCTAGTGGTAAAAGCAGGAAGGAGTAATGAAGAGGCAGCTATAGTACATAATTGGTTGTCTGTGGATATGGGATGTGACTCTGCTCTCTAATTTAGTCTAGTTTACCCTCATACTAATGGGTTCCTCATAGGCTATGCCCATGGTATTCTTAGGGTAATCTAAAGCTTTACCCTTGCTTTTCCTGATGCTGAGGAACTCTCTTAAAAATAAGTACACTGATTTCCCTTCATTTTTTTTCTACTAGTAGAGGTCTCTAATTCTCCTTTTTGTTCAGTGGTTTGACAATTTCTGCATTTTAACCTATATACTTGAGATGTTAATTCAGATGTCACATTTTTTCCCTTTTTAAGGCATAATTTAAGTAGTTCTCCAAGGACAGCTCCCAGCCTCCTATCCGAACTTAACCAGAGCAGTTCTGGCCAGAAAGATAGCCTTTCCCCTCAATTACTATCCTCCCCACAGTGAATTCTATTTTATTTTCAAAATTTTATTTTCTTCCCCAGTCTTTATATAGACTCATATTGATTGTGTGGGGTACTATCAAGTGATGGTGAATAGTGTTTAGGAATTTTCTATAAGTCTCTGAAGTCTCAAGGGCAGTGATTTGAAGTGGGTAGTTTAATACTTTTTGGTTTTAGCTTTCTTCCTCGTCTATCATCCTTGAACATTTGAAAGAGTCCAAGTGAACATTCTCTTACAATTATACCATATTAGTGATATAATAAACACAATTTTAAACATTAGATGGTATAATGTTTGAGCCTACTTTTGGAAAAATACAAATCTACAAAATGTTATACTGCAAAAGGATAACATTTGATTTTTTTTTTTGGTGAATTGCAAAAAAAGAAAAATTTTCTAATATTGTTACTTTTCCCATAATCAATGGGCCTGTTATTGTGCTGTTCTTCCCTAGTTGGGTTCCAATGCACATGGCCACATGCCAGAACAGGGTGGGGTATGACAAAACATCCTATTTTTTTGTTTGTTTTTTACCGATTGTCATTTTTATTTATTTTTAGCAGCAATAATAGCGCATTTATTATGCATTTAATTCTATATATCATTTAGTCTTCATGCCAATCCTAGATACTATTTTCTTTCATTTTTTCCAGCAATATTGAGATATAGTTGGTACATTGCATTGTTTAAATTTAAGACATACAAGGTGATTTGATATACATATATATTGTGAAATGATTATTACAATAAGATTAGTTAACACATTTCTCATCTCACATAGTTACCATTTTTTGTTGCTGTTGATGATTTTGCTATTTTGAATCCACAACTCTTCAAAAACTATAAAATAATTTTTGGTAAAATAAATAGAAAAAAAACTTCCATTGAGTGTTTCACATTTGAATAGCAGATTTTATTATAACAGGTAAATTTCAAGCACACAAGTCTTTTGTTCTGGATTATCACATCACATTCTAAACAGGTTTGAATTTATAAATGTTAAATACACCTCCTCATTATTTAAAAAAATGGAATGCACACCCACTTCTATACACCCACTAATGACAAAATTTCAACAGAAATTTTCTAAATACTTTAGAACTAAAATAAATAGAATAAATAATTATTTTGTATTAAGTAAAAATGTTCTAATTATGATGTTTCTGTCTGTTCTTCAGTACCTAAGGCATTAATAAATCCTGAGGTAAAAAAAAAGCTATGCCTTCTTAGAGTTTGGAAACATAGAAGGTGATAGGAAGGTTATCACAGTGAAATCAGAATATGAATCAGTACTTGGGTAGTTTATCTTCCACTTATTTTCCTGAAAACAAATCTAATTCCCAGCAAGGACTGCTAATCATAAAAAGGTATAATCCAATTTTTTTTGTCTGAATGTTATTTCTCAATAGGTGTTCACCTACAGAAATCTATGAACCTTTGGTTCAAATGCAGCCACAGCATTCTTCCAGCTGTTTGTGTCTATCAAACTGCATCACCCTCACATCAGGGAGTATACCATTATGCTTTTATCCAAATTGATGCAAAGTGGCCCTGTTGTAAGGAGGCCACAAAGGGAGTGCGCAGAGTAATCTCTTTTGCTTTCATATCGTCACTCTGTGAGTGTATCAGGAAAATTCTTGCCTTTCTGATTGGTGAAGAGATGGGTGAAAAATCAAATTTCTTAACTCCTTTAGGAGGATGTAAAATGTAGGTTAAATTCTCATAGTATAATTGACTTGAAAAACTTATCTGCAAACCCCAATGGAGAAAAGATGATGAATGAGTGTCTGTGAAACATGTAATGGTCTAAGTTATCTGGTAGCTCTGGACAATAAAATATGTCTTTTTTATACACATTGCCCACATTTCTAACTGCTATATTATGCAACTGTCGGCTACATATCATTAGACATGATTTTGAAAGCCAAAAGAGTAATATTTCATGAAATCAAAACCAGAAAGTAATTTAAAAGTCAATGACTCCCACTCTGAAAAAAGTCTTGACCTCAGCTTTCAAAAAAAATAAAAGGGATAGCTTAGACTTAGTCCCAATGCTCCCACGTAAGATTTATTGCCCATATTTTTTGTTTTTTCGTAGTGTTTTAAAAATTGTCTCAGTGAATTATAAAAGAATGTTAGTGCTAGTACCTTGGAGAATTAACATTCTTTCCTTCAGAAATTGCTAAATGCTTTTAAAAAAATAAGGAAACAAATACAAAGAATCCTTCTAATAGAGGTCCCAAGAGTGAAGTTTCCAGAAGGACAAGGCTGATCTTTCCTGTGCTTCTTCTTTTGTGTGATCAAAGTCTGAGCTAATTGGCCGATTAGGACAAAGCCTGATCCATCTTAGGACCCCTAGAGAGCCTGCCTTATGGAGGAGGGTAAATGGATTAAAGAGAAACTGAGATTACTTGGGAACAGAGAGTGACACTCTAAAAGGAGCACCTTTACATTTAAAATAATAAAGTACCTGACAATACAAACATAGAATTGGGCCTGCTTTGAAGTAGAAATGTTAAAGCAAATACAATTGATTAACAAAGAGTTACAGAAAAATAACTATGAAAGGAAATGTCATAAAACTTTCAGCAATTAATTTAAATTGAAGTAGGAAAAGGAGACATGGATTAAAAAACTTGTGTTTTTGTCCTGGCACTGCCATTTACTTCTCTGATGTTCTTGGAGACTCCAGAAATGATTTTTGGTATTAACCTCAGGGTAATATTTTAGTCCATGGAAGTTCTTTTTTTTTTTCAATTAAACTAGGAAAGCTCAAATATATTTTATTCCTCAGGTATATTTTATGGGGAAATTTTTTTGAAAAACATCTCATTTTATCACATCTAGGGAGTCCAGTGCAAATTTTAGCACCAAAAATATTATCATTGTAATTGAACTAGAACTTAATTTGCTGTTGGAATACTTCCCCTGTGTTGAAATATGAAACTCTGCCCAGCCTAGATACACACTCTTCACTTATACACTTACATGAATCCACCTCACATCTGCATCACACATTTTGAAGAGTCTGGTAATAGAGAGTGAAGAGAAAAGTGTCTTTCCTAGGCTTTGCACAGGCCTTTCCATGTCTTGGTTCTCCTGAGATCCATGCCTGATCCTGCTGGTTTTTCTGTCTTGGCCTCATTCTCATGGACTAGCCCTTCCCCACACAACTCCTTGTATCTTCAATTCCTCTTTTTTTTTCTCCAAACCATGCTCATTATATCTGATTTCTGCTGCATTCAAACATTAAACTATCATCATAAGAGGTAGTAAAACTTGGGGATTAAGAGCATGCAGGTTTCACAGTTATTCAAATACTGGTGCCCAGTGCACAAATTTGTGCACCTTGAAAGGAACTGTGGGCCCTGAAGCTGCAGTGGGCACAGGGGCAGGTCTTAGCCCATCCTCCGTGCCACCACCTGGCCCCTCCCACTGCAGCCCCCAGCCCCCTGTCTGCCTGCAGCCCCTCTCCCTCCACCACCACTCCCACATGCTGACAGCACCGGACCTGCTCACACCTGCGGATGTTGCAAAGCAATTGGGACCGGTGCCAGCAGTGGGTGTGAGCAGTGGCTGCTGCCCCAATTGCCCCTCAGGAGCAGGGGGACGTGGAGAAGCCCTCAGGGGCGATCAGGGCCGGTGCGCCAGGTGTGGCTGGTGCCGGCAGCAGGTGCGAGCACCAGGAGGGACCAGGGCACATAGGAGCAAAGAATCTTCAGTAACCACCAGAGGCTCACACCAATGACAGCGACCAGTGCCCCGCCTTGGTCTGCCCCCTCTCACCTGCTCCACCATGCCACCATGGCCGATGCCTAGCATGTTCTGCACATACATGTCATAGTGACCAGTTGTTTAGTTGTTTGGGTGTTCTGCCGTTTGGTCTATTTGCATATTAGCATTTTATATATATATATAGGTGAATTGAAATCCAAGTCTAACAATAATGAGTAGTAATTATTAAATTATTTAACTTCAAAAAATTATCAATTTCATATATAATTATATGTATGAATATAGATATATATGTGTATATATATGTATATATATATATGTATATATATATATATATGTTTACAACATTATAATTAAAAGGTTAAGAACAGTAATTAATATTGTTGTCCCTCAGTATCCATGGGAGATTGATTCCAAAACCCCCAGGAATACCCAAATCCACAGATGCTCAAGTTCCTTATAATATAAAATGGTGTACTATTTGAAGATAACCTATACTTGCATATAGGCAGGGTGTGCCTACACATCAATGTGTGAGAAATTCACATTTTGCTTTTGAAAATTTCTGGGGTTTTTCCCTACAAATATCTCTGATTTGTGGTTGGTTGAATCCCTAGATGTGAAATCCACAAATACAGTGGACCAATTGTGTTAAACAATGTGCACAGAATCTAAAATATAAATGTTGCTTAAATAGCCATTGCTATCTCCCAAATCATCAACTTTAATCTTTCTCTCAAACCATTTTAACTTGAACACATTATTTCCTAAGTGACATTCACTTTCTTATTTTTTGGTTTCAGAAACTTTGAATGCATCTTTTCATCTTTCTTTTATCCTACATTCTTTCAATTTAATCAGTGACCAAGTAGTAGAGCATTTACTGAAACAAGTCCACATTTCACATAAATTACTATAAGTGCCTCCTACCTGCACTTCATATTTTGGGGATTCCTTGACTTTCAGACTTATAAAGAATTGCTCAAAGAGTATTACTACCTGGCTTGAATGAAAGTAGAGCTCAAAGGATATTACTACCTTGAATGAAAATTCTAATAACCACAATGACTACTGAATTTGAACAGATTGGAAGTTAATCCACATCTTTAATATCTTCATGACATCTTTCTTCATTCTCTACACAGATAGACTCACTTACTTACTTTTCTTAATTCATTTGCATCACACCTTCAATTCGTATATAATTTATTTATTTGTTTTAATAAATGTTTGGTGAATTAATTCAGTTGTAAAAGCTGAATTCTGATCACTCCTGGATGCAAAAGTAACCTGAAATACCAGTCTATCAAATTTTAAAAGATCTTTAAGTCAAACAAATCAATTATCTTCCAATATGATTATCTTAAAAGCTTATGTAAGATTTTTTAAAAAGTAGAAAAATCTTAAAAAGATACATATATAGCAAAAATTTATGGAATTCACTGGCCTATTTTTATAAAAAAAGAAAGAATAGTTGGAAGAGGATGATATGCCCAACCCTGAAAACAGATTCAAGTATATCAAAATGCTAAGAAGTATAATCCAAATTTATGCAGATTTAGACAACTTTTGGACACAATGATATCATAATAGAAGTAATGAATCAGATTTTGCATTCTCATTTTTTAAGTGAATGGTACAAAATTACACCTTCCCCAGATTATCTCTAGAGATCTCAAGGACTTTCATTTTCTTTTTAAATATATTTTTATTGATTTCATAGAGGAAGGGATCAGGAGAGAGAGAGAAAGAAAGAGAGAGAAAGAGAGAGAGAGAGGAGAGAGAGAGAGAGAGAGAGAGAGAGAGAGAGAGAGAGAAACATCAGTGTGATGAGAGAGAATTATTGATCGGCTGCCTCCTGTACACCTCTCACCGGGGATCGAGCCCACATCCCGGGCATGTGCCCTGACTGGGAATCTAGCCATGACCTCCTGGATCATATGTTGACGCTTAACCACTGAGCCATGCCAGCCCGGCTCAAGGATTTTCTTATTTGTACACACACACACGCACACACTCACACACACATATCAATTTCCACAGATTCTCTACTACACTACTGGGTATAACAGTTTCCTCAAGGTTTCATTCTACTTCCAAGTTCCTGAGATCTCACCACACCAATATTGGATGATCTATTGTCTTGCTTTGCCACTTAAATAGCTCTTCAACTATATACATTCCAATTATTTTCAAAGAACTTAAAAAGGAACTAGGCAGGAGTCACAATGCCCACCTTTCTAAAGGATCCCTCTCTCTCAGATTTCTAGGTTATATTCTGCAATTTCTCACATGCATAACTTCATTCTAGAAGGTCTCCATCACACATGCAAATCAGCTTCTGCAGATAGACAACTGTGTGCTGCCAGTCACTCATTTTTCAGTCAAATACATTAATTCTTCACCTCACTCAGCTGGGGATATCCTGCTACAGATCAAGACATTGAGCATTTTTATCACTTAAAGCAAAGACAAATGGCAGAATTATGCTTGCAACATGCCCTGTAGACTGTTTTTATTGTGCTTCTTCTTGGATAGAAAGCACCAACATAGGTCATTTGGTATGTGAGAGTTTTATTGAATAGATATCAAAAGTAATGATTTGCAACCTTAACTGAATTCAAGCTTGAACAAAATCCACAACTCAGAACTCCAAACTAGAGAAGAGTTTCTGGTAATTGACTACAATATAATTGATTACAAATTATATTTACTGAAAAAAGTATATGTACTTATCTGTGGGATAATAAAACTTGAATACCATTTAATAAAATTTGAGTCACAACTATTGCTGTTTACAAGGCAAAGAACCAAATTACATATTAAACCTATATAAAAATCAATGTTAATGAAATTTAATCATTCTGCATTGGCCTGGAAATCTGTGTCAATACTAAAAATCATGACATCAGTTTTCTCTCATAAATGGCAAATATAGATTTTAATTAGTTTACCCAAACCTTCTATGACATGTTGTCCCCAATACAGACCTGTGTATTTGCTGGACACATTTTGAAAATGTGTAATCCAATGACAATGATGTTAGGGGAATGTTTTGTATGAGTGAGTCTCTTGTAACTTTCCCTGTCTTGGCAGTGTGGCACTGACTGTCCTTCATGAAAGACTATATTCATGAGGATGTTTATAGAGCAAACAGCCTTTGAATATATAGACAGCATTTCCCTCCAGTGCAAAGGGTATATTGCCTCATAGACTCTTCCCTCCAAAACTAAGAACAGGCATACCTACTGCCATTTATAGAAGAATTAGGTTCTCTAAACTCAAAGCTCTCCTGAAATACCACCCACTGTTTGTGCAATGATTTACTGGGCCAATTTGTGTCACTCCCATAGGACTTAGATTCAAGGGGAATCAATGTAAATGTGCATATTTTTGTAATGTTTGCTCTACTGTGAGTAACAGTCTTTGTTTTATGACCTAAAAGTCACATGTCTTCTGCTAAGATTCATTAAACTGTGACAGGTTTACTTGTTAGTTTGCAGAATCTAAGACCCTTCATAGTTCAAGACAGCTTTTTAGGAGGGGATTTGGAAGCTGACAAAGACATCCTAAAAAAGTATCTCACGGGCTGGATAACAAGATTTGAGGGAAATCCAGGTGGTTAATAGTGAATATGTTATTCAATTAGTTAAACAAGGAGGCCAGTAGACTCATTTTGCTCTGATGCCATGGTGGCCTACATAAGCAAACCAAAACTTAAGGCTGTAAATGCTTAAGGTTACAATGTCAATGAGCTATCAACAGCTAATCACAAGCAGACAACTAGGCTTTGAGCTATAGCCAATCAAATTATTCCCTTTCTTTGTTTCCAAACTTTATGTTTTCTCCCCCTGGCTCCTGCTAGCAAAGTACCTCTAACCACTTCTAGTTTGGCTCTGCCTAATTTGAATCTATTTTGCTCAAACTCTTAAATATTTTAATATGTCTCAGTTTATCTTTTAACAATGTTGATTAAACTAGATGGTCAAACAAGCAGTAAGTCTTTTACTTTATTTTCTGTAAACAAAGAGGAAATGAATGGTGGTACTAGTCTTAGGATAGTGAAAAAGAATCAAAGATAGATGTTAAAAATTACACACCCCTGACTCACTGTAAGGGGATTATCATTCACTGGGATGACCGGAAAGAGAGAACAGCACAGACTATAATAAAACATTCATTCCAAAAATACTCTCAAAATATAGAACTTGCCCTGGCCAGTTTTGCTCATTGGATAGGGCATCGGCCTGGGGACTGAAGGGTTCCGGGTTCAATTCTGGTCAAAGGCATATGCCCAGGTTGCGGGCTCAATCCCCAGTAGAGGGTGTGCAGGCAGCAGCCAATCAATGATTCTCTCTCATTATTGATGTTTTTGTCTCTCCTCTCCCGCTCCCTTCATCTCTGAAATCAATAAAAATATTATTTTTAAAATATACTAGAGGCCTGGTGCATGAAATTTGTTCATGGGGATAGGGGGTCCCCTCAGCCCAGTCTTCACTCTCTCCAATCTGGGATATCTTAGGGGACATCCCTCTCACAATCCGGGACCGTTGGCTCCTACCTGCTCACCTGCCTGCCTACTAATCGCCCCTAATTGCCCCCCTGCCAGCCTGGTCACTCCCAACTGCCCCCCCTTCCAGCCTGTTCACCCCTAACTGCCCCCCTGCCAGCCTGGTCGCCCCACACAGCTTGCTGTTCAGTTGTTTGGTTGTCCCTCACTAACCCCCTGCCCTCCTTGTCACCCCACGCAGCCTGCTGTTCAGTCGTTACTGTTACTGTGACAGCATCCCGGATAATTTGCATACTCCTCTATTATTAGTATAGATAGAGCTACATCATCTGTTGCCAGTGGTTACTTTTTAATTTAATTTAATTTTTTTTCTTAATTAAGGTATTGCATATGTGTCCTTAGCCCCGATTACTTCCCCATCCCCCGTACTCATGTCCTCATTCCCCTGGTGTCTATGTCCATTGGGTTACTTTTTGATGGCACATTTTAAATATGACAGAGACTAGCTAGTTATTTGTCATGCCATTTTTCTTTTCTTCTTAAGTACCTTGCTCAGCCACATCTCCTATGCCATTTTCCTTTTCTTCTTATGCATCTTGCTCAGCCGTGTCTCCTAGCTTCTTTTTTGGTTAGGTGTGGCCAAGTGACTGAGTTCTGACCAGTGGAATTTTGATGAAAAGGATAGCTGCAATCTGCAGGCTTATGAAAATTTCTGGTGAATTTCCCAGGCATTTTCTCCCTGCTCATGTCAGCTGGTCTGATGGAAATAATCCAACTGAAGACTCCAAGCACGAGGTGAAGAATCAGCATTTTTATTTTTATTTTTTTTGAAAAGGGATAGATAGTACATATTATAGGCTTTGTAGGTCACATAAAGCCTCTAACACATATCATTATTTCTTTATTTCTTACAAGCTTTTAGAAAAGGGAAACACGATCTTAGTTCTGGGGCCATCCATAAAAAAAACAAACAAACAAAAAAAAACAAGGTGTGGGCTGGATTTGACCTAAGGTAGGGGACCATAGAAGAACTGGAGTAAAGGAAGTTGTGTAACTGAGGACGAGATCTGCCTCACTAGGATATGATGTGGGCAGGTATTTTCTGGAGATTAAATAGTTATATTTTTCTTACAGTAATCTACCTAACACTGTTATGATAATATTTCTAACATACTAAATCTGATTATAAATTTCCTTTGGTAATTAATAATTTATTTACTCAAAGGGGACCATAAATAAAAATTACAATAATTCGGACTTTTAGAAAATATAGCAATACCAGATAAAGAACAGGTAATGACCTTTAAGGAGATAGAAAACACCTAAAAGATTCACAACACAACCCATAAAAATTGTTCCTTTGCCTTTCTTTATTTTAATGACAGTTCCCAAATGGCAGATTTGTCCCAAGTATTCTTATTAAGTTGTTTCTACAAGTTAATTACTAACATATAACATATGTGTCAGGATATATTAGCTCTAATAGTTGCTTCTTTAGTATTTGTAACACGAGCAATGCACTTTTATTTTATTTTTTAATGTTATTGTCTAATTATTTTTTTATTGCTTAAAGTATTACAAAGAGTATTACATATGTCTCCTTCCCCCCCCCCTTGACAATCCCCCAGCCTCCCCTACCCGCCAGCGTTATGTCCATTGGTTATGCTTATATGCATGCATACAAGTCCTTCGGTTGATCTCTTAGTCCCCCTCCCCCCCGCCCCTCTCCTGCCCCCCAACCCTCCCCAGCCTTCCGGCTGTAGTTTGACAGTCTGTTTGAGGCTGATGAGCAATGCACTTTTAGAACAAAAAAAAAATCCCATTTTATTTGAAATATTGACTTAGTTTTTATGCATCAGCTAAAGGTAAGAATCACTTTTAACCAATGACTACTTGCCTGGCTCTTCTAACCATTAAACCAACATCCTTCCAAAATCAGGAAGTTATCTAATAATCAAATATCATAATAATCTTTGTGACCTAGGATATGTTTTCTCTAAAAGTTAAATTCTTATAAAATGCCAAGATACTCCAATAACTTTAAAGTACATATACAGTAAAGCAGCTTAAGTCCATTCAGGGCTTCAATACTTTAGACTTCACATTACATATACTTTTATACTCACATTATTCTGGTCGGAAATAAATCAGTTGGAATGATAGACTGACATCCAGGGTAGGCTATAACATTCTGACCAAGACAAACAAGCTTTCTTGAACATGGTCAAGGAAGGAAATGTTTGGGTATTGTTCTATCCTACAAGGTTATGCTAGCTTGGAAGATAAATGAAATTATCTCTACTGAAGGCTGAGGGAGAGCAAAAGAACAGCTTGCCAGTGTGAATCTTTTTATTAGAATGATATGCAATTGCTTTGAACTCATCCTTCTATTTTTTCAGTGTTCATGCCCTAACCAGCAAAATTGACAGTGTTATTGCGTAATTACCTAGCTTTTGCCTTCACAATTATACTTCTATACACAACTTTAGTTTTCTTTTCTTTCCTTAAATCAGTTAAATTTTGTTAAAGTTTGCATCTAGTAGTTTATACAATAGTTTGAAGAGAAATTTTTGTGGCATTAAATAACCAATGATTATAATAAAGTTGAATAATATTTACACACCAAACTTTGGTAAATTTCCTCTAGGTCATACATAGTAGGAAAACATATATGATGATATATGCATAACATGCACAAACACTAAAAACTTTTAATTTACTATGAATTAACAACCTTGGAGATATAAAAATATAAGATTATTGTGACTGTTAACAAAAATATACACCCAAAAACAGAGATTATAAGAGCACTAATCAAACTCGTGCTAAAAGTGGTGCTGCACATAGCATGTCTTAAATACCCTTATGAGTTTAGCAGTGGTCTGTAATTTCAGATAAATTATACAGAATGCAGTTTGCTAAGGAGAATAACCATGATGAACAAACTTTAAAAGAATCTAATTAGGATGAAGAAATTAACAAACAGGCATTAGGTGTCTTGCCTAAGTTCAGATTTCTTCAAAGTGAAGGATGAAGCCCCATATCAATCAATCTATTGTTTGATAATATGTCACATGCTCAAAACAGGTGACATATCTGGAAACAGTATATGGCTTCAAATATAACTAACTTATTGCTAGTGTTTCATGTATGTGTGATAAACTTTAAATTTATTTTGTGTATAAAATGGAAACTCTTTAGAAAAGTTTATGTTATCACTTAAATCTACTGCCTAAATAATATTTACTCTTCATTTTTGTAATTTTCTATTCATCTTTCCATATTTTCAGTAAAGTGATCCTACTGAATTTTTATATATATATATATATATATATATATATATGAATCATAAATAAAAATCAATTTTAGTTGTCAAACTGCTTAAGCACTAGCCAAAATACATGTATATTAATAAGTAAAAATTAAAGGAAAGAACTTGAAGAAAAAAATAAAACTCCAAATTACTTTATTGCAGAGATATGGAAAGAAATAATGTCCACTTGGTTGGTCATATTGGGAAAGGGAAAAAGACATGAACTCACACCCAGTCTATCCAGTGGTGGAATGAAGTTTTAGTAAAGGGATGAAGAGGTACCTCAGTTCACTACAGCTAAAAGTATATGCATATGGGCTCAAAAACAACTACAAAGAACTATTAGGATTTCTTCTCACCTTGTCATATTTTCCTCTTGAAATACTAATTATCATCATACTGTGGGGAGGAAAATACAGATAATATGTAATCAGAGAACAACATGCTCATAATTAAATGATATTAAATTACTATTCTTAGTTTTACAGAAGCATTAATAATAAATCTCATATAGTTAAGAGTCCCCTCAATCCTTATTATTTAATTTGTTTTAACCTTTGTGATTTTTAAACAATATCTTGTACATAATGAGAACAAACTAATATTGAGCTTAATATAGCAAATTAGATATAAAAATATTTATATATCCATAATAAAAAAATCAAATCAAAGTATGTTTTTATGATTCTTCATATTTCTATGGGGTCTGTTGTTATTTTGCCTCTCTAATTTCTGATTTTGTTTAAATGGGTCTTCTCTCTTTGCTTCTTGGTGAGCCTGGCTAGAGATTCATCAATCTTGTTTATCCTTTCAAAGAACAAGCTCTTAGTTTCATTGATCTTTTGTATTTTTTTTGTCTCTATGTCATTTTTTTCTGCTCTGATCTTTATTATCTCCTTCCTTCTGTTCACTTTGGACTTTTCTTGTTTCTCTCTTTCTAATTCTTCAAGTTGCAGAGTTAGATGGTTTATTACAGTTTTTCTTATTTTGTGAGGTAGGCCTGTAATGACATGAATTTCTCTCTCAGGACTGCTTTCACTGTGTCCCATAGATTTTGGATTATTGTTTTTTCTTTGTCATTTGTTTCCAGGATGTTTTCTTATTTCTTCTTTGATCTCTTTGGTAAACCAATCATTGTTTAATAGCATGCTACTTAGCCTCTAACTGTTTGAATTTTTGTGATTGTTTTTATTGTAGTTTATTTCTAATATTCCATTTTGATCTGAGAAGATGCTTGATATGATTTCAATCTTCTTGAATTTGGAGAGACTTTGCCTGTGACTCAATGTGTTCTATCTTTGAAAATGTCCCATGTGTGCTTCAGAAGAATGTATATTCTGTAGTTTTGGTGTGGAATGTTCTGAAGATGTCAATTAAGTCCATCAGATCTAGTGAGTCATTTAGGATTGCTGTTTCTTTGCCGATATTTTGTCTATAGGATTCATCCAGGGATGTTAATGGGGTATTGAAGTCTACTACCATGATTGTATTGCTGTTAATCTCTCCCCTGATATCTTCCAGAAGGTTCTTTTTTTTTTGTATTTGGGTACTCCTGCATTGGGTGCATGTATGTTTACCAGAGTTATATCCTCTTATTGTATCAATCCCTTGAGAATTATGAAGTGGCCTTCCTTGTCTCTTGTTATGGCCTTCACTTTGAGGTCTATTTTGTCAGATATAAGTGTTGCTACTGCAGCTTTTTTTAAATTTCCATTTGTCTGAAAGATATTTTCCATCCCTTCACTTTCAGTCCCTTGTTCTGAGGTGGATCTCCTGTAGACAGCATATATATGGATCATGTTTTCTTATCCATTCAGCCACTCAATGTCTTTTGATTAGAGCAATTAATCCATTTACATTTAATGTTATTATTGATAGTTACTTGTTTGTAGCCATTTCAATTCTTTATGTCTGTGTTCCTTTCTCCCTTTCTATTTCTTATTTTTACACCATCCCCTTTAGCATTTTTTGCATTGCTGGCTTGATAGTGATAAACTCCCTTAGTTGTTGTGTTTTTTGTTTGTTTGTTTTTTTGTTTTGTTTTTTTGTCTGCAAAGTTCCTGATTTCTCCTTCAATTTTGAATGATAGCCTTGCTGGATAGAGTATTCTTGGATTCAGTCCTTTGCTTTGCATCATTTTGTTTACTTCCTTCCATTCCCTTCTTGCCTGATGTGTTTCTGTTGAGAAATTATTTGATAATCTGATGGGGGATCCTTTGTATTAACTCTCTGTCCCTCTCTTGCAGCCTTTAAGATTCTCACTTTGTCATTAACATTTGTCATTGTAATTATGATGTGTCTTGTTGTGGCTCTTATGGGGTTCATCTTGCTTGGGACTCTCTGTACTTATGTGATTTTTTCTTCCCCATATCAGGGAAGTTTTCTGTCATTATTTCTTCAAATAGATTCTCTAATCCTTGCTGCTTTTCTTGTCCTTCTGGCACCCCTATTATACATATGTTACTTTGTTTCATGTTGCTCCAAACCTCCCTTAGGCTCTCCTCCTGCTTTTTATTTTTTTTCTCAAGTTGCTGTTCAGGTTGGGCTTGTTTCTCTACCTTATCTTCTAACTTACTAATTTGGTCCTCCCCTTCTCCTAGTCTACTGTTGAAACCTTCTATCACATTTTTGATTGCAGCTATATCATTTTTGATTTTTTCCTGGTTTTTGCATGCATTGTTGATTTTCTCGTCCATCTGGTTTATGACCCATATGGCTACTCATCTGAATTCTTTTTCTGACATATCACATGCCTCCATTTCATTTAGTTCCTTTCTTGGTGATTCTTATTTTTCTTTCCTTTGGGGATTATTTCATTGTCTCCCTGTTCTAGCTATCACCAGAAGGTCAAAGTGCTGAGTTGCGGGAGCCTGAGCTATGTGAGGTGGGAGCATCACACAACCCGAGTGTCACTGAAGAGCTCAGACACGGAGACGTGTGGCTTCCGTAGGTCGGCGGAGATGCGCGCACAGAGTATCAGAATCCCCATACTCCTGCTCCAATAATCTGAGTCACAGGTGCTCAGTAAGTCCTTGTGCGTGTGCCGAGAATCAGGGTCCCCACATGCATGCTGAGAATCAGGGTCCCCATGCACATGCCGAGAATTGTAGTGTCTGGTGTTCCATGCAGCTTCGCATGCATACCTAGAATCAGGATCCCTGCACACACTTGCTGAGAAACAGAGTCCCACAAAACCAATTAGCACTATGCTTTTAAGAAATAAGGAATAGATTTCATTATTCATCTCCACCCTTCACAGTTTTTATTGCTATTTCTCTTTCTCATTTTTTTTCTCTTTTTCTTATTCCACTGTCTTCTTCCACAGCCTAACTATTATGACTTCCTGTTAGCAGCATACATGCACTGAGGTTTTTCCTATTCTAGGATTAACTTTACAAAACAGGTACAAATAAGTGTGATGCCAAATTATGCCATAAACAAATAAGAGAAAAGACAAAGTCTTTTTGTTATCAACAGATCTTCTTTAAGCACTTAAACAAAAGAAAGATTCATTTTTTAAACCTATAAACTATACTCATTTTTAGTTGCAGCCCATTGTTTTATGCTTCTATAGATCTAGCAATTGAGTTCAAATTGACTCTGAAAATCTTTACATATTGATACAACAAAGGAAGATTTCTTAAATGTTTTCTGATACATGCTTTAACTACAGATTCTGCCACCTGTGTTATGAAGAATATGTAGGAGGCCAAAAGAGCTTGATTAGGGAAGAGAGCAGGTATTGACCATGTTTTCAGAGGCTAACAACCTGATAACGAGAAAGGCTTAAAATGGAAAGGTGTGAAAAGACATGGAGGGATCTTAAATTCTTATTACTAAGTGAAAAAGCCTATCTGAAACGGCTACCTACTGTGTGATTCCTATTATATGATATTTTGGACAAGGTAAAACAATAGAGACAGTAAATAGGTCAGTGGTTGCCAGGGGTTGGGAATGTGGGAAGGGTAAATAGATATAGCAAAGAGGATTTAAAATTTTTAGAGCAATGAAAATACTCTGCATGATGCTATAATGGTTGATACCTGTCATTATACATATATCCAACTCATAGAATATATAACAGGAAGAGTGAACCCTAATGAACTTTGGTTTATAATGATGTGTGCACATAGGCCCATCAATTTTCACAAAAGTACCACTCTGGTGAATGATGTTGATTATGAGGGAGTCTATGCATGTGTGAGAGAAGGGGGTATATGGAAAACCTCTGTACCTCTCCATAACTGCTCTTTAAAAGGCTTAAAATGAAAGATCCACTTTATATCTCAAAAATTAAAATGCTCAAAGTCACCCAAGAGATGCAAATCAAAACACAATAAGATATTACCTCACACCTGTCAGAATGGCTATCATCACTAATTAACAAACAACAAATGTTGGCAGGGTCGTGGAGAAAAGGGAACCCTAGTACACTGCGGGTGGGAATGCAGACTTGTGCAGCTATTATGGAAAACAGTATAGAGTTTCCTCAAAAATTAAAAATGGAACTCCCATTTGAACCAGTGATCCCACTTCTAGGAATATATCCTAAGAAACCAGAAACACCAATCAGAAAGGACATATGCACGCCTACGTTTATAGCAGTGCAATTTACAATAGCTAAGATTTGGAAACAGTCTAAGTGTCCATCAGCAGATGAGTGGGTTTAAAAGCTGTGGTACATCTACACAATGGAATATTAAATGGCAATAAAAAGGAAGAACTCTTACCATTTGCAATAGCATGGATGGACCTGGAAAGTATTATGCTGAGTGAAATAGGCCAGAAAGAGAATGATAAGTATCACATGGTCTCACTCATCTGTGGAACCTAGTGAACCAAATAAACTCATGACCAAAAATAGACCCAGAGACATAGAAGCATGAACAGACTGTTGAGCCTCAGAGGAAAGGGAGGAAAGAGTGGGTGGGAAGAGATCAACCAATGAACTTGTATGCATATTTGCATAACTGTGGACACAGACAATGGGGTGGTGAGGGTCTGGGAGAGGGGGCATGGGAGCAGGCTGGAAGAGGTTAATGGGGGGGAGGAGGACCCATGTAATATTTTCAACAATAAAGATTTAAAAATATTAGATAATGTCCTATTAAAAGTAAAACATCTGTTGCTTAATTTTTAAATGGTATTGCTAGGAACATGCTTGATACAAACAATTGCATTTCCACAGAAAGCAGAGATTGTATACTATTACTTATAATTATATCCACTAACTTCTTTTTAGTCTATTTTAAGAAATTACAACCCCAGACATGAATTTTGATAATTTGACTTATATTTTAACTAGTTGTCAAATATACATGTGTGAGAACCATTTCAGAGTATGCCAGATGTCCAAGGCCACTCTGAGCATGGGAATCTTTATCCGGATGTCCAAGGCTAAGATACTACATACAGGTGCAAGGACACAGCAATCTAGACTGTGCAAGCCTGCCCTTCTATAAACCCAAAAGACTGAGGTCAGTATTTGGCAAAAAGCCTCTTTTGTCTAAGTAGTATAAAGTATGGTACTGACCAGCAAGTAGCTACTTCAGATTATGGCTGGTGTGGCTGCTTAGAGAGGCTATAGCTCTAAGGATGGCTCTTATATAGTTCCTATGTTGGAGGCTACTATGTAGGAAAGATGTATTGTGAACCAGCTGGTGTGTGGCTACCTGCTGTATGTGACTCTGCTTTGAAGGACTGTTTTGTCTAGTGGCTCCATATAAACAATGGCTACATGGCCTCTAGCTCCTACAATGAAGACTCTCTTATCTATGCACAACTTCTCATGGCTTCTTCATCTACCACTCAGTGTCCAAGAAGGTCCAGCCCCTGGCAGAGGGACTCAGACCCAACAGTCGGCATAGTGAAGCAGGATAAAGGAACTAAGTTCCCAACAATGACCAAGCTGTTTGCAGATAATGAAACAAACAGCTGTTACACTTTCCTCTCAATGTCCTAACACTTAGTATTTTCCTCAACTTAAGATGCCTTTCTCCTACTTGGGTGTTTAGTTCAAATGCTTTCTTCTCTGTGAAACCTAAGGAGATTTTCCTAAACAGACTTTTATTCACTTATTCGTTCAATAAATATATATTGACCAGCATATACATTCCAAACATTTAATATGGCTGGAATTCAATGATAAATACAAGAGTTCAGAGCCTCTCTCATAGTCAAATACATGAGAAAACAAAAGATTAGAATGAACAAAATAACAAGCAGAATAGGGTTTTTAGAAAAAAAATGGGGATGTCGGAGATGAAAGTAGGCTTCTTTAAATTTTGTGGTTAGTGTAGTGGGTTTATTTTTGAGGAGGTAATATTTGGGCTAAAACCTGAATAACAAAAAATCCATTCTGGTTGAATGTCTTCTTGTATAAACAACTTCCTACACTAACTAGACTTTAAACTCACCAAGATAAAGGACCAGGTGTTGTCATTATTGTACTCTCAAGAATGAGAGCAATATTTGCTACATATGCAGGGTTATTAATAAGGTTTATTGAATGCATCATATATGAGTATACATATGTTTTCTTAATTTACCAAGTGCTACACAAACAGAGAAACTTGAGGTAATATTTCTTTCTACTCAT
This sequence comes from Myotis lucifugus, assembly GCF_000147115.1. NCBI lineage: Eukaryota > Metazoa > Chordata > Mammalia > Chiroptera > Vespertilionidae > Myotis > Myotis lucifugus. Next base: position 718,699 of record NW_005871168.1, on the reverse strand, counting down.
TTATTCAACATGAGAATCATGACACAGCAGGACATCTGCAGATGGGAAAGACAGTTACGAGTTATTGCATAGCTAATGTATGCCAGATATTGCTGTTGGCAGTCTATCTACAGTATCTCAATTATTACAACCACTTTCTCAGTCAGGTACCACAATTTGCATTTGACAAACTCTGAAACACTGGTTCCGGAGAGGTTATGTAAGCTATCCAAGGTCATAGGGATCTTATGTGATAACTAGAGGACTGCTGCACAAAAATTCGTGCACTCAGGGGAGTCCCCCAGCCCAGCCTGAACCCTCTTGCAGTCTGAGATCCCTCGAGGGATATCCGACTGACGGCTTAGGCTTGTGGCTGAGTGGCACTTTCCCTGTGGGAGTGCACTGACGACCAGGGGGCAGCTCCGGCCCCGCCCCCCATTGCCCCACCGCGGCTGTCACTGGTGTCCTCCCTCTGCAGGAGGCGACCAGTGGGGCAATTAGGAAGGTGAGGCCGGCCACTTGGTCACCACCGTCTTCTGATTGCCATCCCCTCCCTCTGCCCACTGGCGTCCACCTTGGCTAGCCTGGCACCGCCTGCTCACCAGTCCCACCCCCCACTGACTGGTCATTCTGTTGTTCGGTCTATTTACATATTAGGCTTTTATTATATAGGACTAGAGGCCCGGTGCACAAAAATTTGTGCACTCGGGGGGGGAGGGGGGACCCCAGCCAGGACTGTGCCCTCTCGCAGTCTGGGACCCCTCAGGAGATAACGACCTGCTGGCTTAGGCCTGCTCCTGGGTGGCAGAGGGCAGGCCCAATCCCTAAGTGCAGCCCCTGGTCAAGGTCAGAGCAGGGCCGATTGGGGAGTTGGGGCGCCGCCCCCTGTCACACTCAAGGCAGGGTCAATGGGGAGGTTGCCACGCCACCCCCTGTCTCGCACAGAGCAGGGCCGATCAGGGGGTTAGGGCGCTGCCCCCGTCACTCACAGAGCAGGGCCGATCAGGGGGTTGGGGCGCTGCCCCCTGCCACTCACAGAGCAGGGCCCATCAGGGGGTTTGGGGCGCTGAACCCTGTCATGCACAGAGTAGGGCCCATAGGGGAGCTGGGGCACCGCCCCCGTCACACACAGAGCAGGGCGGATCAGGGGGTTGGGGTGCTGCACCCTGTCACACTCAGGGCAGGGGCAATGGGGAGGTTATGGCTCTACCCTGTCACACACAGAGCAGGGCCCGTGGGGGGGTAGGGGTTGGGGCGCCGCACCCTGTCACACACAGAGCAGGGCCGATCAGGGGGTTGGTGCGCTGCACCCTGTCAAACACAGAGCCACAGGGCAATCAGGGGATTGGGGAGCCCCCCCCCCATCAGGCACAGAGCAGGGCTGATCAGGGGGTTGGGGCGCCTTCCCCTGTCATGAACAGAGCAGGGCGGATAGGGAGGTTGTGGCCCCGCCCCCTGTCACACACAGAGCCGCAGGGCAATCAGGGGGTTTGGGCGCTTCCCCCTGTCACGCTGATCCCGGTGCTGGGAGGCATATTACCCTTTTACTATATAGAATAGAGGCCTGGTGCATGGGTAGGGGCTGGCTGGTTTGCCCTGAAGGGTGTCCTGGATCAGGGTGGGGGTCCCCACTGGGGTGCCTGGCCAGTCTGGGTGAGGGGCTGAGGGCTGTTTTCCGCCTGGCGAGTGACTGAAGCTTCCAACCGCTCCTTGTTTTCTTTTCTTTTCTTTTTTTTATTCTGGGCCAGCTTTAGCTCTGAGGCCTTGCTGCTGAAAACATCGATACAATGTTGCGGTCTGGCTCGCTTCAGTCTGGCTGGTTTCTGGGGTTTTGTTTAGCTTCTTATTTGCAACATAGTACATAGTTGCTTAGAGTTGCAGCTGAGAGGCCGGCAAGTTAGGCAGGGAACGTTGGAGTCCGCAGTCACTGGAGCAAGCAAGCCTCATGTTCGCTTCCAGCTGCCTGGCTGCAGGCCGCCATCTTGGCTGACAGTTAATTTGCATATACTCATTGATTAGCCAATGAAAAGGGTAGCGGTCGTACGCTACTTACCATATTTCTCTTTTATTAGTGTAGATGATGCCAAGATTTTTGGAAAGACTCTTTACTCAAAGACCAACACTAATAAAACATTAGTTCTTAAAGTGTGTCCCCAGGACCAACAGCATCAGCATCACCTGAAAATTTCTTACATAGGTGAGCTCTTGGGTCTAACTTCAGACCTCCTGAATTAGAAAATATAGGAATGGGCCCCAGTACTCTGTTTTGACAAGCCCTCCAAGTGATAGGAATATTCACTGAAGTTGGAAAACCACTTCACTCTACAATAACAAAAAACCCACAGAATTCCCTACTCAGCTCAGACCTTCCTTCTATTATATAACTTATTTTTGTATCCAGTGTAATGTTTTACTATGTTCATTGTGTAAATATCATTTGTAATGCACTAACTATATTCTCAAGGGAAAAATTATATGTTTATGTGGCATAAAGAGGTGGAAAGTATTAAATTACAATTCTTGGATAGAGAGTACAGATTTCTCCCCACCCACATTCAAAAACAAAATTAATGTGACAGTTTTAGAAACTTGTAAACAGCTTTTACCCATCAAGATTATACTGTCTATAATAAAAAGAAAATCAGAAATATATTTCTTAAATTTTGTGTAAGATATAAATTATGATTAAATGAAACTTAGCAGTTTAAAAATATAAACCCATTTGAATTTTTTTAATGTTCTCCTTTATTGTATTACTAATACAAAATTTTAGACATAGAAGCATGGAACATACTGAGGAATCTCAGAGGGAAGGCAGGAATCTCAGAGGGGGAGGGGTGTGGAGGGAGATTAACTGGGGAACTTATATGCATACTAGAGGCATGGTGCATAAAAATTCATGCACTCAGGAGGGGGGTATCCCTCAGCCCAGCCTGTGCCCTCTCACAGTCTGAGAGCCCTCAGGAGATGTCCTACTGACGGCTTAGGCAGGGAGCGGGCCTAAGCTGCAGTATGGCCTCCTTCTGCAGGAGGCAACTGGGCAGGCTGATCAGGGGACAGAGTTGGCCTGTGAGCAGCCGGCCCCACCCTCCGCTGCCACAGCCACAGCCACTGCAGCCACAGCCGCCACTACTGGTGGCCTCCCTCTGTGGAGGCAACCAGGCGGGCAGATCAGGGGACAGCAACAGTTGGTGAGCCGCCCGCCCTGCCCCCACTGATTGCCCCTCCACCCCTGCTGTTCACCACCACTACCCCCTCCCCCCATCGCTGTCCCCTCCCTCTGCCAGCATGTTCCTTGGCTGGCCTGGTGCCACCTGCTTGCCAGTTGTGCTCCCCACCAACTGGTCATTCCACCATTTGGTTTATTTGCATATTATACTTTTATTATATAAGATATGCTTAGCACATGGACCCAGACAATAGTGTGGTGAAGGCCTGGGAGGAGTGGTGAGGGGTAGAAGAGGTTAATGGGAAAAAGGGAGAACATCTGTAATACTTTCAACAATAAAGACAAATTTAAAAGAAAATTAGAGTAATTTATAGATTTTTTTTAAAATGCTGTTTTTCTCAATATAAACAGATGTCAGATAGTTTTAAATTTGGGCTCATAAAACACCTTTATAAATTTATGTATATATATAATAATAAAAGCATAATATGCTAATTAGACCAGACAGCCGAAAGACCTTCCAGACGAAGCTGGATCTGCAAGGGCCAACACAAGCCACTGTGGCTGCGAGGGCCGAGCCCCTTGCACAAATTTTGTGCATTAGCCTCTAGTATACATATATATACATACATATACATATATATATATGATGTATAGAAAATATGAAACAAATTATATTCTCTGGCTGAAACCAAAATCCCTCTTATGAAGTGACTCTAGGCAAAGGACAAAGGAATAATTTTTCTCAAAATTTCTTCATTTATGAAACACAAAGATAACTTCCCATTTGCCATTTACAATAGGAATTAATGAGTCAAAATATAAATCTATGCTTTCTATTTCTATTTTTGTAGTGAATAAGATCATCTCAAGAGTTTTCATCATCCAGGCAATATAGAAATGACATCTAATAGTCTATTTGTTTAAATAATCCAGATATTATTTAAACATATAGTTTATTTGTTTAAATAACCCAGATATTATTTAAATTTCTCTGGATGTGAGATGCAGACAGAAGTTTGATGTGGGATGGTTGATGCAAAATGCTTGGATAGCAACATTGATCACAGGCTGACAATGTCAAATCATGGGGTTAAAACCAAGCAACAAGGAATCTAGACACATAAAGAAAATAAGAGGCAGATGGGATGAAAGTCCTCAAGAAATAAAATGAGATGGAATTAAGGTTAGACTTAGTAGCCATGAAGGGAGGTTACATACAAACAGTAGAAGCTTGTGGTTGAAAGAGTTTCAGAGTCAAAGCTGCAGGAGTGGCTATATATAAGGATATAAGTTATTTATAAAAGCTGGCAACAAGATTCCTAAGGTAATTTTAACAAATGATAAATATTTTTAAATTTCCCTTTATTTTAATCATTTTTTTCTAAAAAAAACAACACACATACCATGCAAATACTTAACTCCTATGTTTAGAACCAAAAAAAAATGTTATAGAACCACATTTTAACTTTATTCTTTAAGATAACTTGCTTAATATTTATGTTTTTACTGAATTCTTAGTACATTACCACCAGTGGACTCAAAATACTTATTCAAAAACCTTTCCTTAGTTATCCCATTTGAAGTGGTAGAAAAGCTTCAAACTGATAAATACTACAGAAGGCGACTATAAACAACATTTGATTCATATATACTGAAAGTTGTAAGTAATGAATGATTTAGATAGAACACATTTAACACTGTCTAGCAATGAACATTTATTATTGGAATATCATGGCAGATGAGGCTGTGGTAGATAGTAAACCATAAATCAGATGCGATCCCACAACAAATTGTACCTCATCAACTGCTTTAATATGTCACGAAGCTTCCAAATAGACATCACTAGTCCATTTGTTAAACCCAAACTACTTTTTCACTGACAAAGCAAAAGACATTTGGTATTTTCATTATATGTAGTATCAAAATGAATCGATGAGATCTAGTCATCCAAAATAGAATTTCTATGAGGATGGGCTATTGAAATTCATTCCTTAGTTTTTTTCACCCAAATGACTCTTTAGGATAGTCTTCTATTATATTTTTTACAAATGTTATAAGAATGAGTATTGCATTTAGATTCTGAAACTAAAAATATCAACATTATTATTTTAAAAATATGTTTCTATTTAAGCAGAATTGAAGGAAAATGTATTTTCCCTTTACATTTGTTATAAGACTAAGTATTAAGACATTCCCAAATGACACTGCAAAAAGAACAAAAAAGCTTGGTTGAATGCTCATATACTCATACAGGCATGATCAGTACACATTAAGAAACTGTGCTACAAAAAAAACTTCTTGCAAAGAAAATCATAACAAGTCTAGTTTTCAGATATTAAAAAACCCTTTTTATTCCTTCTGTCACATTGATTATTCCTCCATCATGTTGATTAGTTATGAACCTTGCTTATCTCTGCAATTAATTGAGCTCATTTCTATCTCTCCTGCAAATATGCATAATTCTGTTGTACTTTGTGTTCTTCCCTAGACTATAAGGTGCTTTAAGTGTGGACAGCCTTCCTCATCTGGTTTCTGTTCCATACAGCCCCTCTCAGTTCAATGTACAGTTCTTATACGCATTCTATTACTCCACAATCATTTTTCAAACATTTAAAAAAATCTACAGGGATAGATGAAAATGTTGATAGTAATATTGTTTTAAAAGTACGATCTCTTTAAATTTAGTATTCAAATAAATGGTTTTGAAGTATACATTTTGCATGATACATTGGATTCCTGAAAGCCAGATTCTCTTGCTATTAGACATTTGAAAATGCTTCAGGTAGTCACAAGGAACACTAAGTTATAATGTCTTAAAGAAATGCATCACTGCTCCTGCAAAAGCAAGAGACCTCTAAAAGGATTTGGGAAAAAAGAGCTCGAGTGAATTTTTTTCTCCCCAATTAGGAGTAAGTGTTTAACCTGAGGAAAGGTTCTTTTAAAATTGGAGTAAAAGTTTCTATTAATTTTTAGACATCAGATTATCACGAACCCCATTTCATGTTAGTCCTTGCTGAGTCTGCCACACCACAAAACAAAACTCTCCCCTGACTCTGAGCTGTTCCTGCAGCAGGACGCAGAGGCCATTAAGAAGGTCAGCATGACTACCTGATTACCTTACAATGATTTGCTTCCCTCGTTAGGGGGACAGCATATTTGCTGTGTGCTTTAAAAAATGTGAGTCCCCAAACCTGGGTCCCTTTGCTACAGTATCATCTGCCCTGTTGTATCAATCTGTGGGGCTTGGGAGTAAAGGATATAGAACAGTCACACCCAGGCTCTTGCTGTAACTGTGCTGTGCTGAGAGTGCAGTTTGTTAACTGGCTTGCTCTGGTCCATTGAGACTTTTTTCTACTTTGGGGAACTGTGACATTCTGGTAAACCAATCTGCATGCTTGCTTAGTCATCTCTTTTGGGGTCTTGTTACTTATTGCCATTCTTTATTAGGTCGGGATTTTTCTATGGCAATTAATGGCATATTCTATAAAAAATAAAATGATATTTTATAACAGGAAACTAATACTAATTTAGAGAAAAGTTCTCAAAAGTAATTAAAAAACCAAAAGCTCAATGGTTAGCAAATTTTCCAATTACTATAATTAATACTTTTGGAAATATCTTTAAATGATTTAACAGCAAGATGCTGCTTTATTTCTATTTCCTATAACCATACAATCAGAAAGTCGGATAGGAACAAAGAGATAATCCCTCTTAATAGGTAGTCCTGCATACTCTCCTCCAACTTCTAGTGTCAGATTCCTCGCATCACCTTTCAACATCTCATGGAGTCAATGACAAGAAGAATCGTTGCAGTATTGAAGGCAAAAGGTGGCCCAACGAAGTACTGATGGGGTGGTCATAATAATCTGGCCACTCATGTTCAAATATATCCCATGTTCAAAGGCTGTTAAATCGCGTTGTTACCCATATCGTCAGAAAAACATCACTTCTACTGTCGTGGTAAACAACCTGTTTCCCTATTTATAATGGTCTGGCCCTCTAGCAACTTCAGTGCAAAATTATAGCTAATTTGCCTACAAATGTCAGGTGGTCATAATAATCTGGCCACTCAGTGTGTGTGTGTGTGTGTGTGTGTGTGTGTGTGTGCTTATTATATAACCTAATGTATCTGTTTACCAGTATGTGTATGTATATGTGGGTATGTATATATTTTAGTAGTTTTCTTGGCACTCAAAAGTACTGGGCAGGATTGAAGTGATTATTCTTAGGGAGAGGGGTTATAGTAATTTGGGTTTCTCTTAAACACTTTTCCCAGCATTTTTATGTAGATTGATGATGTGTTATTATGAAAATGAAAATTAAATTGACCTGAGGTTAAGTTTATCTAAGAACTAACCTCTGCTAAAATGCTATGATAATTACTAAAACTCATAAAGAACTCCTAGTTGCCAAGACTAGAAATTTCCAGAAATTGCAGAATATTCAGTGTCACAAAACTTCACCACCAAATATTTTTTTCAGGATCTCCAACATGCTTTGTCCTTAGTTGCCTAATGTTTCTGAAATTCTTTAAAGACCCAGTGTTCATTTCTCAGCTGCTTAGAAATATATTTTCTCCAATACTCTCAGATCAGAATAATTAAATTCTGCACAGTATTCTAATTGACCATACTTTAAAGCTTGTCTAGGCACAGTTAATACCATCCCTTTTTGATCAAGGAACAATAATGCTTCATTTTCAACATCTTTTCAAATGTTATAATATTTAAAAATCTCATGGGAACATGATTATTAACAGTATCAAAACAAAGAATTAAAATATTTATAATTATTTGTCTATGCCTTAAGTGGCATTCATGAACAGGCAGGTGAGAAACATTTGACATTAACTGCTTTGGTATATAGATTGACTAAAATACAGACAAAGGTATATAACATCCAGGCTACAACCAAACTCATTCACTAACACTGCTTCTATCTGACACTCCATACATTTGTAAAGTAGGATTAATATTACTTTTAATTCAAACTAAGGCACAATTGGGGGAAAATGGCATAATCAGACTTCCTTCTCAAAGTATTCATAATTTCATTAATTATTTACAAACCTAAAATGCATATGTAAAAAATAGTATGTTAAGCTTATTCTACAATATAATGAACTAGAGGCCTGGTGCACAAAATTTGTGAGGGGGCGGGGTGTCCCACAGCCCCGCCTGCACCCTCTCCAATCTGGGACCCCTCGGGAGATGTCTGACTGCTTCTTGCAATCCAGGCCCACTGGCTCCTAACCGCTTGCCTGCCTGCCTGCCTGATCACCCCTAACCCCTCTGCCTGCCTGCCTGATCGCCCCTAACCACTTCTGTTTGCTGATCGCCCCTAACTGCTCCCCTGCTGGCCTGATCGCCCCTAACCGCATCTGCCTCACCCTGCACCCGGGACTCAGGAGTCCCTTCTTTGGCCAGTCACAGGCACCCAGGACCCGGGCTTCCCTCCCTCTGGCCGGCTGCAGGCACCCAGGACCCGGGCTGGCTTCACTCGGACCAGCCACAGCTGCAGGGGACCATGGGCAGGTGGCTTTTCCTGGGCCACAACTGCAAGCACCTGCAACCATGAAGGGGAAGGCTTGTCCCTCTCCTGCTGCAGCCTGATCCCTATTCCTCACTCATGAGCTCATTTGTGCCTGGCTGGTCCCCATTTGTCTCTCACGAGCTCATTTGTGCCTGGCTGGTCCCCATTCCTCTTTCCCCAGTGTTGAGCATCTGAGCCATTACTGTGTGATGGCGTGAGGGTGTGATGACCATTTGCATATTAGCTCTTTATTATATAGGAGGATGTAAAATTCTGCTGACTTCTTTTTTGCTTTGATACTATAATAGTTGATATTCATAATGGTGACCCTGAGCCACAGTGATGTTTCAGAATATAAAAATATACACAAGTTAACAGTGTAGTATTAAATAAAATGTTGCATTTAAAAGTATTTGAGGTTATTTTATAGGCTATCATATTTACAATGATTGATCTGTTTGTGATATTTCTATTAACATTAAAAATTAATTTACAAAAAGGGGGGACATCTGCAATAGTGTCAAAAATAAAAAAATCATTTTCTGAAAACCACATTCTCAGACTAAAGCAAATAACAGGAAAATTGCATTTGCAAATGCTTTTTTTCCTCCTCAAGTAGATGGGAATGAGCATTTTTTTTAAAAAAAGATCTCACTTGAAATCAAGCAAATTTTATTTTACCAACTAAAGACACTTGTTTTCATGTACTTCTTTAAAACTTTCAGATTCACCTGGACATTTAGGCATATTTTAAATCTGCAAACTCTATGTAAATTACTTAAAGATCTCTGCCTTAAATAATCAGCCCATAGTGAACATATTATTGGTTAATCAATTTAAAGGATTAAAGCAATTATCAATTCCTTAAATGAGAGAGAAAATCCCATTTATTTTTCTGTCCCATCAAATTTTCAATCATACCCATTTATAGTAACATTTAGGAATCATCTTAACTTAGTAGTTGTGCAATATTTTAAGAATGAATTTTATTGTATATTTAAAGTGTACATAAGCCACCCCATGTATGAGTCCTGAATGGAAAAGAGCACAAAGCTTTATTTCAAGTGGACCCCATGTATTGTGTCTCCATAGCATTTATTCATCCCCTGAGGTTTCTGATACTATAAAAGTGACCTTTTTCTTTCTTAGTGTTTAACTCTTGGCAGCTCAAAGTACAACCCATGTTTTCTCCTATAATTTCTCCCTTTAAAATGGGTTCTGATAGGAGGGAAAAACATAATACATTGACATTGAGTATTTCATATAAGTTTGAATGGCACACCAAACTCATCAGTTGTGACAAGGAGAGGTAATGTTATTGAAGCTATGTAGCAATCCTCATAACTTCTCCTGTTTCTCCATGTTTATGTATTATTCAGACTAATAGTGACCCTGAAGTAGAAAAAGCTTCCTGCCTCTTAAAACTTTTATTGAGAGGAGTTCAAAATGCACACATTTAAGTGCTATTCTGTGTGCATTTAATGTAGAGTAAAAAGCTGTTTGGTGCCCATTTTAGATTCACTGGCAACAAGACAGACAACAACGCATGTGCTAGGAGTCATAAAGATATATATATATGACATATATATGAAAAATTAAAAGTTTAAAATTAATTTGAACTTATAATGTAATGCACCACGTGGAAATCTAAAAATCAACTTCCAAATGAAACAGCTTGAAACTTTTTCTTGCCATCTGGTTTTGGACTGGGCTCATTCAATTCCAATTTTGCCCTTGTGAATGCTCCAATTTTATATATACTATATGGGAATGATGATCTACATGCCACCTAAGAATATTTTCTTGGATTTCCTAAAAATATAATTTTTTTCTATAGTATCAATATTTCCCAAATAACCTATTAATCAGGGACACACTTTTCCTTATTTTAAGTCAGATGTGATATTAGTATTTTATTTATTGACTTGTTGAATGATTGTATTTTATTTGACTAAAAATTATATATATGTACATACACAGATACACACAACTAACAGTTTTACATATTTAATGAGTCTAAAATACAGATTGATGAATTCAAATGAGGAGAGAAAAAACAGATTTGGCTCTTTGAATAGCAAAGTAAGAGAAAATATAGACATAGGATTAAATAAGATTATGCATGGAAAGCATTTACACCATTCTGGCATACAAGTATTACTCAGTAAATGTTAGCGATTAACTTTTAGCTTTGTGTGTGTGTGTGTGTGTGTGTGTGTGTGTGTGCAGATAATAATAAATAAAATATTTGATCTTATTTAATTTTTATGGATGAAATATTTAGTAAAAATACTGTTAGTAAGTTTAGATATATTGTCTTATTTTTCACACAAAATAATATATTGAGAATGCTGAGAATTATAGGAGTCAAAAATAGCTAATAAATGGCAGAGATGTGGAGAAAAAATTGATTTGTTATACCTTTATGACAAAATAAAGTTTAGCAAATGTGAGCAACCATAGCATAAAGTTGTGTTTAAATATATCTGCAAGATATTAAAGCCAAGATTTTTGTAATCAAAATTACAAGAATTTAAGCTACAATAGGTACATAAGAATGGATCTTCTCAGTTCTACTGATCATTTAGTTCTTAATAATCTAGTTAGGTCTAATTGAAAGTAGATGACATTACAAATAAAACTGACTTCCAGTATCTTTATATAATGCCTCTAAAATTAATTATTATAAGTTAAAATATTTTGATTTGGAAAAGTATTAAGTGATTTTGTGTTACAACTATAATAAATTAGTCTCTGTATGTATATCAAATAAAGTTTAGCAAATGTGAGCTACCATACCATAAAGTTGTGTTTAAATGTATCTGCAAGATATTAAAGCCAAGATTATGTACTTAACTAGTGCATCCAGTCACTTGCCTAGATTCTTCAAACAGTTCAAAATCATGCTTTTCTATATATGCATAATGCATTTAAAATTATAAAAGTAAATCTTAAAGACCATCCAATAATTTAATTATGATATGAAGGACTTTTTTTAGAAAACATATATTGAGGCTTTAAGCTACATTTTTGAATCTCTATGAAGCTTCTGTTAAAGAGTATGGGAGGAAAAGGGGACATATGTAATACTTTCTACAATAAATATTTAAAATAATAAAAATATAAAATATATAACTTAATATTGATAATTTACATAACCACATAATTTATGCACACATAGTTAAATGCAATAATTATAAAAGACAGACTATTTATATATAGGACTAGTGGCCCGGTGCACAAAATTTGTGCACTCAAGGGGAGGGTGTTCTTCAGCTCAGCCTGTGCCATCTCACAGTCCAGGAGCCCTCGGGGGATGTCTGACTGAAGACCTAAGCCGGCAGTTCGACATCCTTAGCACTTCCACGGACATCCCACCACCACCACTGTGCATACTAGCCGTGAGCCCAGCTTCTGACTGAGTGGCGCTTCCCTTGTGGGAGCACACTGGCAACCAGGGGGCAGCCCCTGCACTGAGTATCTGCCCCATGGTGGTCAGTGTGCATCATAGCGACTGGTTGTTCCGTTGTTCGGTCGATTTGCATATTAGCCTTTTATTATAAAGGATATTAACTCATAAAGATTATACTTTATTTTATAGATATACTCTCATATATACCTATATATAATGTATATATTATTATACACACATACATACAGAGACTAATTTATTATAGTTATAACACAAAATCACTTAATAATTTTGACAGTATTTTGAACTGTCAAATAAACCACTTAAAAAGATGATTTGATTTGCATAACACACTATGTATTAGGCACAGTTTTCAGTTAAAAATCTCAATAACAGTGGCATTTTATATTAAACTCTTCACAGTGAGAAGACCACCATCACAACCTGAACTTTTATTCTAGTGCATGATTCTGTGTCACTGCTTTTTTTTTAAGATACCAAATATATCTTGCAAATATAATGAGGCAAGCTTTCTACAGGGTTATGGTTATCTGCAAAATACCCAGGTAATCGGCCCCATTCATTGTTCCCTAAATATTGCAGTCATCATATGACTTGTCTTACTAAGTCCTACAATGGCCCATTGTTCCAAAATTCTACAAATGTTAGTTCACTCTGCCTGATTCTCAAAGCCATACTTAACTTACTTAACTAATTCTGCTATTTCCCACTAATTTCCCACATGCTACTCATCTGCATCAGATTTATTACTTGACTATCCCCCAAATGTATCACACTGTTTGCCTGGGTTACATACCACTTGATAACTGTAGTCAAGTTGTTACTCTCATATGACCAATGGAGATTATAAAAATAGAAGTATCTTTCATATAGCTTTCATATAGGGTTGATGCAAGCATTATGCCACAAAATTTAAAGAAATTATATAACACAGAGCCTAGCACAGAGTATGTGGAAAGAAAAGGAAGAGAATGGAGAGAAGGGAAGGGAATGGAAGGGAAGGGAAGGGAAGGGAAGGGAAGGGAAGGGAAGGGAAGGGAAGGGAAGGGAAGGGAAGGGAAGGGAAGGGAAGGGAAGGGAAGGGAAGGGAAGGGACCCACTCTGCATATATATAACATACAGCTCTATATCACCATGTCCTTGTTATTATAGTTGTTATCATTTGAAAAATATTTTATTTTATATTTACCTATTCAGAGCCTTAAAAAACTAGAGACACATAATTTACAGTCATGCATTGCACTAGTTATTTTTCCACATGTATCTTTATGCTTCTCTAACCATTTAAATTATCCATAAATATTTATTTATTTGAATGAATATAATATAATATAATATAATATAATATAATATAATAGGTTTCCTACTGTATAAGCAAAGTATAGAGATATAGTTGATATACATAATTTTTTTCTAATAATACAAGAAATGTTGCACTTTGAATGTACAAATTACTGCCATAATCCTTTGAGGGCCTTGAGTGGAAATGCATGATCAGCAAATGTTTTCTACCTAACAGCGCTTCAAGTTTAACTCATCACACTTGGCAGTCAACAACCTCAGCCCCAAGTCCTTGCATGTGTCCCTGCACTGATCCGTGTAACCCCTAAACAGGAGTGGGACATTCTGTTAGATAAATGAAAATCTGCACGCGGTAGCCAGAAGTAATTCTCATATCCCTATGGATTGTGGAAGAGATTTCAGTTACATTCTGGATGCCCTAAAATAAATTCTTTATTAGCTGCCAACTGTTACATTAGAGATTTCATGATGTGCCCCTGCCTCCAGAACATAATCTTGGACTTTGCCCAGATTGATAACTACTTCTTTGATGGCAGAGCTTTTGACATTGATATGACAGGGATTCTACCAACCATATGTAAGGTCTGTCCTAATAGTCTATGTGGTGAACTCATCATAAATTGACAGAAGGAATTAATTTCTATACTTATTCTGGCAACATACCAAGAGCTATAAATTGGCAGTGCTGAATTAAGTTATTAATCTATTTTCCTCAATAATACCAGGCAAATATTTTTTCTATGTGAAAATACAGACTGTAATTTGGCAATTTGTACAAATAATTTAAAATGCAACCATTTCAATAAATATTATTGGAAAATGTATACAAAGTTTTTTTATTGTTGTTTCTGCATACTACTGTTGATTGGATAATACCCTATTAATATCTACAAAAGAACTCCATTACAAAATGGAAACTGAAGCACACAGGGTAGACATAATTTGATGTAAGGGAGAATGTTTTAGCAGCAAACTGGACTAGATTTCAAATGGAATCTGTTAAGTATAAACCACATCCTTCCTAGAAAGGTAATGGATTCACAACTACTTTCCCCCTGTGGTCAAAAACCTGTATAGCCACACCAGTCCTAATATAAACTGTTTCCTAGACTATATAGTCATGCCTTTCCACAAACCAAAGATCCCAAATAGATTATTGAGATTTATAGGTTAAGGTGAACTGACACAGCTATCCCATAGCTAAAGGTACTTTGACATATCACATAAACAGGAATAGGAATGCTATTTGTACTTTACAACACAGTTATCTCTCATTAAAAAAATTGCACAAATGGAAAAGACAAGACAAACTAAAAAAAAAAATCAGTGTGAATCATCCAGAAGTTAATAAGTGACTTTTAAAACATATTGAATGGAGCTAACCCAATTTTACTTTAAATTGAGGTAGCATTTATATAGCGGAAGATAACTTCAGAATATAATTTGGATATTTGTACATTATCCTCCAACCCCCAAATAGCACTAAGTCCAACTTTTGTTTGTAACATTACATTCACTTACTTCAGTGGGAGACATACCAGTTTAAGGGAAGAAATATCTCCTTCATCCCCAACCTTCACCAAAATAAAAGTCCTCACACTCATAGATTACAATTTCCCAGAGGGTAGAAAGCTGTATATATAACATATATATTTTTTAGTGTCTTTGATAGACTACATTTTGAATACCTATTGTAATAAATGGCCTGTAAAACCTAATATGAAATCAGAAAAGAAATTCCTTTCATTTGTGAAGCTGTATATCATTTTAAGTTACTAGTTAAGGACTTTGGATCTTTGATTTGACTTTAACTATATAACTCTAAAATTGTGACTCTTTAGTTACATTTCTTAAATGCTATTCCTGGCTAAAGGCAGTCCTAAGGACTAGTGTGGCTAAACGGCTGAAAGACGACTTTAGATGAAGCCATAGGCCCTAATGTGTTAAAGTCTGGTCTTGGAAAATACTGGGAGAATGGTCTTCTGATGTAATGGGCTTATTTTCTTCCCTTTTCGGGAAATATTACCTCCTGTTTGGATGACCTTGGTTTCCTAATCAAACAAAGATCATTCACAGATAAAAGATCCCCAGCCTTGGCTGATCAAGGCCACTATTTAATTCACATAATATTCAATTGACTTAGACCTTATTACAACTCACATCTAAAATTTTTATTTTAAAATTTTAATTCTTTTGCAAATAACAAAGCCTGTAAACATAACTATATTTTACTTTATTTTTACACTTAAATAACTTTGAAGGATGAAGGTTTAAATTTGAAAAAAGAAAATGTTAGCCATGATCTATCCTGAAGCAAACATTTTATGACATACTTGCAAACTCTTTGAAAATACAGCTTATAACAGCAGTGCTAACACAATCTTACCTAAGGATTCATGAACCCCTACACTAATATAGCCAGGGCATTTCATTACTGTCGATTTATTTCACTTTAAAAAAATAAACAAACTCTTTTAAAAATCTTTATTTCCACCCTAGCTGGGTTGGCTCAATGGATAGAGCATTGGCCTGCAGACTAAAGGATCCCGGATTCAATTCTGATTAAGAGCACATGTCCGGGTTCCAAGCTCAAACACTAGTAGGGAGTGTGCAGGAGGCAGCCGAACAATGATTCTCTCTCATCATTGATGTTTCTATCTCTCTCTTTAAATAAATAAATAAATAAATAAATAAATAAATAAATAAATAAATAAGTCTTTATTTCCTTCTGAGTTTCTGAACAGTTATTTGTGTGTGGGATTTGGCTCTGACTCCTCGCTCTGAAGTGGAGATGGTGGAACTGACAGGCACACACACATACAGGAACAAGCACATGTACCTGATAATGGTGGCATGCATTTATATATGTTCATACCATACTTTCCACAGGCACAATCTGACTTTATAAAGAATACATAAACCCTCAAACTACATTCTTTAAAATGGTTCAGCACTTTGCTTCCTGAGCAATAGTTTTCCCCACTTTTTCAAAAATATTTATTGTTGACAGTATTACATACGTCCTTTTTTTTCCCTATTGACCCCTTCTAGCCCACCCCCACTCCCCTACCCAAGGCCTTCACCACCCTATTGTCTGTGTCCATGGATTATGCATATATGCATGAAAGTTCTTTGCTTGATCACTTCCCACCCACCCACACTCCCACATCTTCCTTCAGTTTTCTACACTTTTGATAAAAGTATTACTCTATTTGTAAGTTATATTAACAAAATAACTTCCTTCCACTTATTTTCTAATATAAAGAACACTTTAAAACTCTTCCATTTTTCCTCCATATGTCATCCAATAAAAATGTATTTTAGTTAAATATTAAATAAAATCTCAGGGTGTTTTAATTACAAGGCAACAAACATATTACATTAATAATAGATAACTAAAATGAAACATGGAGGTTAAAAATGAAATGGTGAATCTGAATAAAAAACAAAGTGATTATGGATAAGATATACTCAAGTCAATTTATAAGAAAAGTCCATTATTCTCAAAAACCAATTTTTCTTTTCTGAATTTATCAAATGTTATTTTTCAATAATACTAGAGAACATGCCTACATTCCACCACAGATTTTCATACAATTGTTAAGCATACTCCCTGATTTCTGCACCTAAAAAACACACTCAGATAATCTTTTGACCCCCATAGGGAAGATATACTCATTTCAAACTTGAGTTGGAATTTACTCTTCAGTTGTAGAAAAGGTATTAAATCTATTATTGCATACATATAGAGATTAAATAATTTAAATAATTAAAAATAGAAATTGTCATTATACACAGCACAAATAACACACTATATTTTGCATGAATATTCATACAGTTCGGTTCCAGGTTCACAATCTCACATTATAAATCACTTTTGAACAGCATTGCTTTTTTTTCCTTACTGTACTACTTTCTATATGAGTCTGCCAGAATTTTCCAAGTTTTATAATACTATAAATACATTCATATTTTTCTACAACTAAGCTTGCAATTTAAATAATGTAGTAAAGTGTGGTAATAAAAATGATTTTCCAACATTAAAAAGATAAGATATAGCACCTATTTAGAAGTAAGAAATATGTCATTAACACCTAAAGTCATAGAATATTTTATAACCAGTCTAATTTTTATAGACTTTACTTATTCATAAATTCATAAATTGCTGAGCATCTATTAGGTATAAGACTAAATGTTAACATATATAAATCAAGACAAAATTTATCTTCAAATAACTTACAAAGTGGCAAACAAATACACAATAGATACACTTAACAATAAAGTAGTGAGGACTGAAAAATGTCTCCTGATCTGAATGAAATGCCCTAGTCATTTGAGAGATGGGATATTGCTTTCAGCATGTTATTGAGAGGTATTTGACCTGGTAGTCAGAGCTAGTATAGTAGCAAAGGAGCATTCCAGAAAAAATAAAAAATGATCCATTTATGTTTCTTCAAACCAGAAAATTGTAATTTTTTTGGTGTCTGTGATATACTAAATCATCTATGTTCAAATTTTATTAATAAAAACCTTTATTTCTTACACAATAACAGGAATTTAAGATATTTGGTTGTGTGAGGTACTTACTAAAACAAAGTAAAATGTTTTTTACTAGCTCATATAACTAGAAAAGAAGTCAGAAGCAATATTGTAAAAATGACACCAGCACATTTTTTAAAAATTTTTAAAGTAAAAGAAAAAAAGCTTCAGAAAATTTCAAAACAAAAACTATCAATAATTATCAATATAGTATATGAGACCATGACAATAATGACAAAATCTAAAATGCCACTCTGGATATTCCCAACGGCAGTGATTCAATGCACCATGAAATAATACGAAGAGATAGCAGGTACTCATAATGCCTTCTAACTATTCAGAGAGAGGGGGAGGTAACTGCCAGAGAGGTTTTCTTTGTTTAGCAAAGAGAGACATGAACAAGTGGCTGCTATAATTTATAAAAGGAAGCAAGTCAGAGTGTTGTGAAAGTATCTTCTGAATTGTCAAAAGTTTTAATAATGTCATGCTCTATTGACAGAATTTAACTCTTGTCATAACTGAGAAGTTTGAATGAACTCAACACTTCCATGGAATTTAAATGGAAGAGTGGGTGGGGCATTATTGACAGTCAGCATTGGCCCCTCCCCTTAGTTTGATCAGTGGCTACTCTGATTTGTCACTGTATTACAAAGGTGCTTAATGTTTTGACTATCACCCTTAATGCTAGCCTTATCCTATCTTTTATTCCTATTTTACTACTTATACTCATTTATTGCCTATTTATACTTTTAATAGCAGCTATAAATATTAAAATTTTGCTTAAATTCTAACTTCTAATAATATCCTTTTTGTTACATATATTGATCACCTATAATGTAAACTTCTCTATAAAGTTATGCTCATTGGAATGGAGCTGTTTACATCTTTTAGATATTCTTCCCAATGAGAGTAATTAAATGCAAAATAATTAGGTCCTTCAATCCTAATGAAGATGGTTTCAGCAGTGTAGTTAGAATTTCTAGTTAGTTTGTCATGAATACAACCTTAGGATCACTTCTACTGCTCTAAACTAAGCAGATGAGACACCTGCTTTCCCCTAAGGAGTTCACATGTTGTGATTAAATGCAAAAGCATGTGCCTGAGGGAAAACTTGTGGGCCTATTAACCTATATTTGTGATTCATGTTCATTGATGAGCTTAAAAATCCCTTGGTAGCCAACAATAATCAGTATTTTCACCAAATGCTCTAAGTCAGCTTACAGATACTTGTTTTGAGCTGCCTGGTCACATGCTGTAGGTACCACTCCTCACAGGCCCCAGCTACTCACTGGTCTATGATGCTACCACTCCCCAGCCCTGTCCCAATAACCCCTTCTCTCAGAATGGTGATTTCTGTTAATACAACAAAAATGTAAATTGTCAGTGTGGGCAGGTTGCCATATGGAGGTTGACAGCTGCTCAATCAGAATAAGACAAATGCAAACAGGCAATGGGAATGCAAAAAAACCCAAACCAAAACAAAACAAAAAACATTTCACAAGAAAACTCTGTTGTTTTGTTGTTATTACTTTTTCTAGGGTATTTAGAAATAGAACATCCATTTCATAGAAAATAAAGAATAGTTAAAGAAACCGTCTTTAACATTTTGTTTTAAATCTTGTTCCTCTTTGCCTCTGGCCATTGTGTGTAATGTAAGTAGCCTCATTCACCATCTCCACCCCACCCCATATATACATATACTTCTGCTAGGTAGTCTACAAAATACTAAAAAAGACTCTTACTTCCTAAAAAGAGAAAATAATGTTGAAAAATTATTAAAAAATATGGTTTCAAAGACTGCATAATATGCCAAGAAAAAGTAACAGCATTTTATAACCCATTGGAAAGATAACACACCACCATCAAATAGCCAAGCTCATGAATAAGTAAATATTTAAACATATACATATACATATGCATATCAATGTAAAGCTACTTTGCAGAAACCCGGAATCTGTAGAAAATATTTATGCTATGCATATACAATGACAAAAAGAGGCACTGCAAAGGGAATAATTTTAAAGTAAAGAACAGCCAATACATTTAAAGTTTTCCAGTAACTTGCCTGACCTTTCTAAAATACACAAGACTTTGTTAACAGTAAATGAAATATGTTGCTATGACTGCCTCTTCCTGAACTTGACTGAGTCATATCATTGTTGCACAGCAGAGAGAGCAACTTTCTAGCTGAGCTAGTTAGAGGACATTGGAAAAAGTAGTCATGTGCTCAAAAATGAAACCTTTCAGACCTGATTTACAAATAAAACCCAGT
The DNA here is from genome assembly GCF_000147115.1 of Myotis lucifugus. Classification (NCBI taxonomy): domain Eukaryota; kingdom Metazoa; phylum Chordata; class Mammalia; order Chiroptera; family Vespertilionidae; genus Myotis; species Myotis lucifugus. The sequence goes on along the minus strand of NW_005871168.1, from coordinate 698,470 downwards.
GCCTCTGTATTTCAAGCTGTGCAGAATGAATAAATGCCTAGGAACACGTGCAATCATTTTGAAGTAAACCTTCTGACTAGGTTAACAATTTTTCTATAATCTTGCAGCTATGTAACTTTTTCACTGGGTTGCTAGAGCTCCAAACTCCACTGCTAAAGTTTACCACAGCAAATCATACATGTTAGCAGTGCCCACTATCCTTAAAAAATTTATATAGAGAGTACAAGTTAAGACTCCTGACATCTCCTAGAGTTGATAACACCATATATCTCTAGATCCCAAGCTACCAAAATGCTGCCATGCAGACTAACATAAATAACAGCTTGCAGCTTGCAAAAAAAAAATCACTGATAACACTAGAAAAGACAGTAACGTAGTGACATAATTTTCAAGGCCCCAAAATAATTTGCAGCTCCACTCCTTGGGGTGCATCTGCACCAACCATCTCAGCTAAGTGTCTGCTGGAACTTTTCCCTGGAAGGTACAGTAGGTGGAAGATTTGTAAGACCTTAATGCAACAAGAAGAGAAACAGAAAGATCAAACTGAAGGAGCCTGTGTATTTAGAAAATCCTGCAGAGATGCTGTGAAAAAATTAAAACTTCTTATTGCTGTACATGCTTCTCTTTAACCTCACGTCATAACGCTGACAGTAAAGCAAAGGTGGGAAGATCCAGGAAACATTTTAGAGCCAAGATCAAAATACTAGGGCGTCCGAGTCAGCTTGCTCAGAGTTGGTCCAGATGCTGTTGAAAGGATGCTGCTGCACAGTAAAATCCTCAGATAGCTCCCATCAGGATTGTTCCCAAAACAGGCAAACACTGCCCCAAAAGTCTCCCCTGGGATATTTCTGCAGCCTCATTTTGGCTTACAGCATTCACAGAACAGATACCCCGATAACATGTGTTTAGTAGAAACAAATGGCATTCAAGAAAAGCAGCATCAACAGAACTTTATAAAAAGGCAGGTTCAAAGTATCAAACAGCATCTCTCATCATAATTTTTTCAACAGCAGAAAGAAATGGATTATAGCACTTCAAATACTGAAAGGCTCAGTCTCTTTCCACAGATTTTTTTCAATGAAGTTAATGTGATTTATCTTTATTAACACATCAACATTGATAGAGTCGGCCAGAAAACCAGTGTTGATGGTACTGCTTTTCCTGACATTCCCCTTCTCACACATCCTTCTGATCATTTCACAAAATCTGCTAACAAATCCGAGATCTAACATATTCGGGACCCATTTCTTTTTTTAAATAATGCAGCTTCTTAGGAATACCAAACATATCCTTGAATTAGGGCAGCATGCATCTGGCCCTATATCCTTCCACTGGGGGAAAAATCCCTGTAATGCTTTGATAGCCCAGAAAATCAAATATTGGGGAAAATGTATTTATATCAATAACAGAGGAAAACTCTTCTTCCCAGCCACCTGCAACACAGATTCTTTCCTGAAATAGGATCTGATTTCACACAGAGCAGTCCCTCTACCTTCAGCTGTCGAGTTACCATCGATCAGCCTGGCTAACTCCAATTAGATCTTTAACAGCAAACTTTCATCACTTACCCCCCTTCCAAGGCTTTCCTTTCCAGGGGGGCCGAGTCAGCTTGCTCAGAGTTGGTCCAGAGAAAAAGAGCATCAAAACGAAGAGAAGTTCAAGTCTAGTAATTTTCCCCACTTTCTCTGATGATAACATCTCCACAAGTTAATTTCACACAGTGTCTCACATCCTCTTCCCCTGGTTATTGAAATAGCGTTAATCATTGAAAAACCCGAGGCAGGTGCTGTTTTGCCATCTTTAACAGCTGAAGGAGCAGCTCCCCGACTAGCCCTGAGCCAAGCTACATTTCTCCCGGATCCGGCTCCTCCGGACGCAGCAGCACTGCTCCTGCTCCAGGGGCTGTACAATAATTTCTGATCTCCACTTTGCTTTCCGTGGGAATATAGTCCTCAGCGTTCTGGGTGAGCTTGATTGCAAATGATAAAAACAGCAATGTCTGTGTCCAGCAGAAAAGAGAAAATATGTCAGTATCGTGTGAAAAAGATGAGCAGCATTTGTACTGACAGCTTTCAGGCTGCTGTGTGATCCTAATAGCCGTGCAACCAACCAAATTGCTCTTTTAAGAGTAATAAGGCTTCTGTGAAAGCCGGTGTCGCTGCCACTTGGGTGGGTAGTGCTGAGCTTGAAAATTGCCCAGGAACCTCCACAGATAACGACTGCTTCAGTCCCGCTTCAGAATATTAAGGCTGAGGAAACAGTATGCACAGAGGGTAGTTAATCTATTGTGTGGCTAGAGGAGGATTCCAGCAATGTAGTAGGGAAAGGCACGGAACATAAAAGGCATTTTATTTTTCCTCTACTTCACCCCATGATGTTTAAAGGAGATTGTTTCTGTACTAATTATTCATAAAAGGGTCTGAAATATTTATTCGAAGAACACCAAGTGTATGATTTTTATCTCCAGTCATAAAACAGGCAGAGCAAGTTTTCAATAGTTGCAGTTCTCTTCTGTGTTAAAGTCAGTTTCTTTGGGTGTTACCTGAATGAACCCACATGAGTGCTGTAAGCAAACTTTTGGACACCAACACAGACTCCACCACGGCTGTGCTAATCACACAACAGGGAAGCACATGTTTTATGTGTTTGTGTATATCACTATAGAAGTATAGAGCTCACTAAGTCAGTCTTTTGCAATTATATTTATGAAAACATTACTGATCATAAGGTGTAGTTATAGTCAACATCTGGGTACAAGAATCCATGGGTTGTGGACTCCATCCCCAGTAGCCTGCAGGAGGCAGCCAATCAATCATTCTCTCTCATCATTGATGCTTCCATCTCTCTCTCCTTCTCCCTTCCTCTCTAAAATTAATAAAAAATATATGTATGTAAAAAAGATTATGTCCTTGAATGAAGAGGAGGTGGATGAAAGCAAATCATATCAAAGTAATTCGGTCTCTACTGCATGAAGTGAATTATCATGACTGAAACATTCTAGCCAATATTTGAAATCTGCCTGCATATTAGTATTATTTATATGGTCACTTATCCCTTTAATCAGTAAGCCACAATGCATGAATTATACATTTATGTACTTTAAAGTAATCAATTGCTATATAATGATAACCGCCAATTTTATGATGCTCCACTTTCAAAATGGGATAAATTGCTCTTTTCAAATCATGTTATTGAAAGAGGTACTTTTGGAAGAATAATTTATCTTGTGGAGATAAACTATAGTACATTTCAAAAGACAGTTATTAAAATATGTTTTAATATATAGAAAATAATATTTATAGATTGATGGGATACACAAAACAAACTCATAGATTATCCCCTGGTTTAGAAACAATAATCAATTTGCATTCAACTTTTAATTTGAAAACTTATTAGGGAAGTAAGAAAAGTTCATATGATGCTGATTTTATAACTAGTGAATTTAAAATTTTACATCTATATAATTTTAAAATGGTAAGTTCAATTTTTTTGGTTCATTCTCAACCAAGGACATTTTTCCATTGAGTTTTAGAGAGTGGGTGGGGAGAGAGAGAGAGAGAGAGAGAGAGAGAATGAGAATCCTCGATGTGAGAGAGACACATGGATTTGTTGCCTCCCAGATGTGCCCTGACTGGGTTGGGGATGGAACCTGCAACCTAGGTATGTGTCCTTGACCAGGAATCAAACCCAAGACTCTTCAGTGCGTGGGCCAACGCTCCAACCACTGACCAGCACGGGCCCTGGGGCAGTAAGTTCACATGTAACTCAGAATTATATTTCCTCTCTACCAGCCATTCTTCATTTTGTTTACCTAATCCTCCCCTCTCTCCTTAAAAGAATGTAAACAGAAGTTGGTAAATTAATTAGCCAACTCCCTCACCATCACATTCTAAGCAAGATTCTAGAACCAAACATATTTGCTATCTACTGGCTCCATTGCTCTTGAAAGAAACAACACAATCTTTCATAATTAGTGAATTACTTTTTGTAATTACCTGAGCCTTATGTGGAATAGGGAACTGACAAATAGATTTAGGCAACAGAAAGGATGTTGGTAGGGATGTCAAACTTTTCTGAAGGGTCTGACCAGAATGGGGTTAGTAGGAAAACACTCTTTTCTCAACATGGGATACAGTTAGCTAGGCTGACTCTTAAGAAAATTTCAAGTTTAGATTTTTAAGATTTGATTTCTTTTGGGGGACTCCCAGTAAACACCAGGCCATAACTAGGAATTAAACAGGAATTAGAGGAACCAAATTATCATTAATAGAGGGAAGGCCATTCTCCTCCAGAACTCATATGGCTGAGTGTAGTGCTACTCAAGGTTTCTAAATACTGGAAGAGATAAGAGGGAAACCTCCGATGGGGGAGTACCAAAGTGAATGAATAAGGGTGGAGTTTGAAAGAAAATGAGAAATATTGAGTGGAGGGGGTCCACCTGAGACATATTTCTGCACAGGCATGAGTATAGAAATGCCTTCCATCCTAATTTAATTTGATAATAACAAATTAGCTAACTTTTACAAATTTTACTTACTTAACATGGATTAACTCATTCAATCCTTACAAAAACCCAATGAAGTAAGAATAACAATCTCTATTTAGTACATTAAGAAACTGAGGCACAGAGAGTGTGCGTCACTTATCCACAGTCACAGAACTCAAATAGCTCAGCTTTGAGCCTCAGCAAATCTCTATGCTAAGCTCTCTACTAAACTGTACTCGCTGTACTCTTAACCCATCTGAGCAGCTTGCTTGACTTTTTTGTGAGGCAATATATTTATTCCTTTATTTTATTCTTCTATTACAGTTGATGTTATATATTATTGTATATTAGTTTCAGGTGTGCAGTATAGTAGTTAAACAGTTATATAACTTACAAAGTGATCCCCCTGTAATTCAAGTACGCACCTGACACCATACATGGTTATTACAGTATTATTGACTATATTCCCCATGCTGCACTTTACATCCCTGTGACTATTCTGTAACTACCAATTTGTACTTCTTAATCCCTTCACCTTTTTCACCCAGCCCACCAACCCTCCTCCCCTCTGGCAACCTGCTAGCTTGCTCTTAAGTAACATCTTTATATAAAAGAATAGCAAGTAATGATAGCACACTCAATGTGTGCCAGGTTTTAATTGCTTTTTGTATTTTAGTTATTTCATCTTCATAAAAACCTTTTGAGGTGAATCCATTAGTAGTCATATTTTATGGGTAATTACTTGTTCAATATCATATAGTGAGTAAATGACAGAGCCAGGATTTGAACCCTCCATATGTTCTCAGTGTTTGTCATTCTGCTTCTGTTTCCAGAGTCTGGTGCAGGGGTCTGGGAAAACCAGTTAGGGCTCTGGGATGGTTGGAAGGGTAAGAGATTTGGGTGTGGGGCTCTTATGGTATCTGTGATATAGAAACTTTCATTGGTTGTTGGAAGCTGCAGGGAGATACAGAACAAAGAAGGTACCAGTGAAGGCCCCCTGAGAGAGGCAATCAGAATAAACTTCACCACCTACATGTTCTCAAAGGACAACAGAAGGAAAGAGAAAAGCTCAGCAAGACCCCACTTATGGACAGTTGCAATACAACATACTAAACGCTTTAACGTAGGTCATACAAAAAAGACTGAAAAGAACAAGAACTGTGACGGTGGTACACACTAAATCAAAGTGCAGTGAACAGTAGGAGAAATACTTGGTACAGGAAGAATATTCCACACAGAGAAGATAACCTTTTGACTAAGAATCAAGTGATGCATATATATTTTAAAATAAGGTCAAATCAGGCAAAAGGCAGAGAATAATCTAGACTGAGGGAACAGCATGAGGATGGTCACAGAGATAAAAGAAAGCCTGACAACTCCCAAGAACTTCCAGAAGATAGCATGGTTGGGGTACCTGAGCCTATGGGTGAGTAGTGGGAGATGAGGTAGCAATGGCAGGCAGGGACTGGATTAAAAATTTTAAATATTTTTACTGCCCAAGGTCTTAGATTTTTCCTTTTGGGGACAGAGAGTTAATAATGTGAGTTTACATCAAGAAAATGTCATGATCCAAAATTAACTTTCTTAAAAATATATTTGGAAGCAGAAAACCCATTTAGAAAAAACAATATTCCAAGTAAGATATATTTGCAAACTGAACTAAAACAGTGGAATAAGAAGGGACTGAACCCTATCATCAGGATGATTATGTACTTAATAATTTGGTGACAAATAGAAGCAGGGAGCAATGGAACATTACTCCAGTGTTTCAGCTCCCTTCTTTAAATATGTGTTTATCAGTTAGGTTTTGTCTGACTTGCCAACATTTGCTCTGATTTTGACACCATTAAGCAAGATTTAGGTATCTTAGCGATTATATTCATTTTTATTCTGTTACCATTATTCACTCTATTCCAATGACACTCTCTAACATCTTACTATTTAAGAACAATGAATACCATCTTATCTTTTATTTATTTTCTTAACAAGCACATATGTGATCTTACTAATCTCTGATACTAAGTAATAATGGCGTAAAGTGAGCCATGCTTTTAATGATGGAAAATATACAAAATAAAACCTCTTCTTATTAGTTTATAAGCGAAATTGTTGCTAAGCATTTGAAAAGAATTAGTTGATTTTTGTATCAATATATTTTTTAATCTCACAGATTATACTCATTTCATGAAATGTGGCTGCAGACTGAGCCAATCCCTTATCTGAAAACTCTGTGAGTTTGGTCATTAGGTAACTAAGTGGTTCTTGGTCAAGGGCAATTATATTTTCTGCACAGAATGCCAAATGTCAGGCATTTTTTTGGTTGTCACAGTGGGTGTGTGTGTGTGTGGGAGGGGGGAAGGTGGAGGATGCTAATAGTATATATAATGGCTAAAGGCCAGAGGAATTTCCAAACATCCTATAGTACATAGGACAGCCCCCACAACAAAGAATAACCTGGCCAAAAATGTCAATGGTGCCAAAGCTGAGAAACTCGGGTATCTTCAGCTTGTCTGACCACAAGATGATGGTTCCTTCCTCTGGCCACTGTTTCACTAAGTACAGCCAAAACAAATGCTCTTGACTCAAGTTCACAGGAGAACCACAGAACACTTAACAGTGTGCTCCCCTCTGACTCCAAGGTAGCATGTCCTATTTATATTCCTATTCTTTAAAGGAAGTCTCCTATTTCTCCAACTATAATTCACTGAAAGCAATCACTCATCTCCCTGAGCTCCTTACGCCAGGCCAAGTGTTGGAGTACTGAAAGGGGCCTAATGACACATCTGTATATCAGTAAAAATCATTCTTGTCCACAAAGTCTCAGTGTCTCTCCATTACTTAAAATGCTAGAGAAAATCACCAGACACACTCAGCTCTCTGGATCTCTGACTGCTCACCCTTTTATTAACCACAATGATTATTCTCTACTAACTATAGGTTGTACTATTATTAATATATTTTATAGACTTCATTAGTAAGCCATCAGAATAAAAATTTAGCTGGGATTTAATCAAGGAGAGTTGTAAATTAGCCATAGTATTAGCTTGATAACTCTTGAAATACCAAAGATAAGTTCATGAATACATGCATACAGACATACATACATAAATAGTTGTCATTAATCGCTTTGTTTTTACTCCCTAACTCTCCAGCATTCTATTTTGACTATGTAAGCCAAAATACAAATGTGAATGTTTTGATGTCATATTAAAAGCACATTTTATTCTAATACCATTATTAGAATAAATGTTTTTTCTTTGTTTTTATTATATTTTCTTTAAACAAAAACAATGAGATTATCTCAGGTCACTCTAAATACAAGTCATTCCACAGGCTCAATAAGAGAAAGATCCCTGGTTTTTGTACAAGTTAAGGTAACATCTAGTATACATTCATTGTATTTCCAAGGTCAAATAGATATAGTTACATATGTACTATGTCAAATGTGTACCATATAATTATCTCAGTTACAGTATGGCTGAGAAATTAACTCTGGTTAATTGAAATACCTACTGAACTAAAAGAAAGGAATCATGTTTTCATTGTTATTGAGAAATATTTAGAATTTTTTTTTTTTTTACCAGTGATTTCTATGGAACAAACATCTCTTAGTCCCTGTGATTTAAGACCCTGCACACGGCTGTAGGCATGCCAGTTCGCACCCTGTTCGCCTGCATTTGTAAAAGATCACAAGGCAAAGCTGAATCTATAAACATCAATGCAAACTGGTAAGTTGAACTTTCACAAGTCAAGTGGAAACATATATGTCTTTATCTGAGGGTCCTTTTTATGGTTTTGCTTCATAATATGATTTTAAAAACTTCTACTGGGCAAGGCAGCCTGATTATTTGCTCTCCCAAAGCTTGTTTTGAAGAGAGAGTCTATTTGTATTTCTTAATAGCTCCCAGTAGTTGAGGGTGTGTCAAGATCTGTCAGTCTCCCAGAGGGGAGAATCTCAGTCAGCACCTAGATTCAGGCTAATGGAAAGCTATAACAAGCGATTGTAAATATTCGTGGTCCATTTGAATCACCTGGAGACATTACGTGACCAAAGGTAGCTACAAAGGAAGCTGTAAAGTGGTGTCATCATTCTGGAGAGCCAGGTGACCAACCTAAATTTAGAGGTTCCATTCCTTTGAGAAAAAGGACATTAGTAGGATACAGTTCTCTAGTTTTGCTTCAACAAGTCATGCATAGAGCTGGAAACATGTTTCGAAAAAATATCTCCGTGTATCTCTGACATGCACCCTTACTCCAGTGTTGAGTAACTCTTGAAAGGAAAAAACTTTTATCTGGGTTTGCTCTATAACACCTAGTCCATTATCTTTATATACATAATTGACAAAATTAGAGTCAAGTTCAAAAATTTTTGAATGGAATTTAGTGTTTGTGATTTCATGAAAAAATTTTAATTGATTTCTGACATATGTCAATTCATATTTAACCTAAGTTGCAAATGATTACATGATTTTTCTGTAAAGGGGGAAGATGTTGGGTCCTGGAAAGGTGTCCTACTGATTTCAAGCCTGGGAATCTATTCAAACATGCCTGAACCTGTAAAACATATTTTTTCTTCATCTGAGATATTTTCTTGGGCTTATGTAAAGTTCATTTAAATACAGAGCAGGAAGCTTGCCATGGTCTACTGGCTATGCTATGTCAATTACATGGTCATGGAAAATATCAATAGGATGATTATTAAAGAAATATTTCTTTTTAATATTTTGTAATAAACTTACTCTAATGTGGGATATTCTTTTCCACAAAAATATAAAATCTAAAGGATCTTTTGAGCTAAATAGCTAGAAAGTCACTAAGTCATAGTGTTGCAGAGTCCTATGAGGGTATCTGCAGAGTATTTATTAATATATATGGTTGAATATGCTCTGGTTCTCCCCAGAGTGATGTTGAGACCCGAGGAATACTATAATGTTGTTTCAGTTTCTGGTTAAATGGTAGATCTCCCAAGGAAAATATCTGTATTGTAAAGATGCCAGTTACAACTGCTGCCCAGCTAACTGGTTTTTTTTAAAGCAACTAAACTAATTGTCAGATCATATACGAGCTGTGAAATAGTGTAAAATTTAAAGAAATTAATAGTAATGTTTAAGAAATGTGAGTCATTATTTTTGAAATGTGTAACTACATCCTATGATGAATTCATTTTTAAAAATATATTTCTTTTATTGATTTCAGAGAGGAAGGGAGATGGAGAGAGAGATAGAAACATCAATGATGAAGGAGAATGCCCCCCACTGGGGATTGAGCCTGCAACTAGAGCATGTGCCCTTGGCTGGAATCTAACCCAGGACCCTTCAATCCATAGGCTGATGCTCTATCCACTGAGCCAAACCAGCTAGGGCCCTATGATGAATTCTTGTTATCAGTTAGGAATTGCTGTAGAAATAGCTTTAGTTTTATCATACAGTTATATATCATTGTAGAATTGAGTATACAGTAGTATAAAATTATTTATTTTTCTCTCATAAAAAATGTCTCGATACAGGCAATAGAGTTCTGTTTCACAAAGTTCTGAGAGATTCAGGCTCTTTCTATTTTTTTCCTTCCCAACTTTACTGAAGTGTAGTTGACAACTAAAATTGCATGCTTTTAAGTTGTAAAACATGATTTGATATAAATATACACTGTAAAATATTCACCACAAGCAACTAATTAGCATATCCATCACCTTACATAGATTCTTGTGTGTGTGTGTATGTGTGTGTGTGCGTGTGTTTAGACTACTTAAGATCTACTCTCCTTCTATCTTGTTTCTTTATCAGTGATAATTTTTATTTTCAAGACAACTCAAAATCCAAGAGTTTCTCTTCATATGCAGACATCATGTCAGCAGAAAGAAGGACAAAAAAAAGGAGGTAAAAAAGACAGGTGGTGTAGCTGGACATTTGTAAACAAGGATCTGAAGTCCTGCCAAGAAGAAGTGAATGTTCACTGTGTGACTTGCAAGTGAGCCACGCTGGGTCAAGATTGCACACAATCTTGAGTTCCCGGAACGTAATCTTGAGTTACCTCCCTGAGAAAGGATAAGATTAAATAATCGTAGGTAGAGCAGAAAGGGAGTGCACAGCTGCAAGTTGTCTTCAATGCGCTATTGTAATATAGAACAAAACAAAATTTTGTTGATTAACTGCTGACGCACTAACCTCGTGCCAAACTGAAATAAAAGCAATGGTTGAGGGTACAGAGTTGCTATACGCCTGAGCGAGCTGTAGCCCTCTGCCCAGCATCAATCGCCTGTGTGCTCGTCTTACCTCTGCGTCTTCGGTTCATTAAACATCCCTCAACAAGGTGGAAGCAGCTCTCTCTCAGATTTAGGAAAATTGTCACATGTCAACTTTGCTCACAATACATTGACCCTATTTTTGTTTAAGCTCTCTATAAAGGAAGCTATAAAGTGAAGTCTTTAGTCTGAGTAACTATGAGATAAGTTAAAATATAGGGTTCTATTCCTCTGAGGAAATGGGAGAAGTTTTGGGAAAAACTAGCAGTCCCTGGCATGGACTATTATAATAGACAGAAGATAGATCTTAAAAAAGCAAAGCACAAACAAACAAACAAACAAAAATCAAAAACAACTTTAGTAGTAACTTTTATCTACTAACACAGTGACCCCTACTACTTAAGAGCATTGAAGAATCAAACATAATGAAATCAATTTATAATAAAACTTTTTTAATAGGCTCATAGAATCTGCCTCAGATCAGTCTGAAAAAATTATATAGTCTGAATTGTATAGTTAAGTTTATGATTATGAAACAAAAACTGAGCAAGAACAAAAATTACTTTGTTTATATAAAACAAAGAGGAAATATTGATTAAAATAATTTTGATTAAATACTTCAAGTAAAAAATTCCAATTTTTTAGAAAGAACATTCTTGAATTTATCTTAAATGCTTTAGATGCTCTTAATTTCCAATCATTCATTATAACCCTACCCTTTTACATAATGGTAAACCAATATTTTCTTTCTTCCTCAGGACAATTCTTTGAATATTAGGAAATAGCTGCTTTTTCTCCTTGAGTCTCACCCCACAATCACCTTCAGGCCGAGAAATCTGCTTTTCTTGAACACAAATTTCAGATTCATTATCATCAGAGTAATCTTCCTTTGGATTTCTGGATGCTATTAAGTATGTTAAAGGCAATCTTAACATCTGATTCAACAACATTTATTCATCCTAAAGTACAAGACATTCTTTCTCCTTCTTTCAATCCTAATTCAAGTTGAACTATGTATAAAAGAAATGATCCGGCAGCTATTCACAATCCCCTCCCCCTTCCCATCTCCACCTATCTCATTCACATCGCTTAGATAGGGATTATGTCATAGGACAAAAGTGTGGCTCACAATTGCTTCTACAGTTCATTTGTCCTGTGAACTCTAGCATTAAGCCTAATGATTTTGACAAGAAAAGAGTAACCTGTCTCTATTTCCTTTTCTGTTGGATGTCAATTTAACATGCCCGTGGGGACTATTCATTATTAGCCTCTGAAACTTCCAGGAAGAGACAGTTTCTTTGTTTTTATTTTAAATCATTTAAACTATTTTAAAACCAACTGAAAATAATATTTTAAATAATCATTCCTATCAGTGCAATTTATATATACACATTATATATTAATATACATATATGCATATATGCGTATGTAAGCACTAATTCCTCAGTAGGAGAATTTGTTAATTAATCACCCTTAACAGCAAAATAGCTTCCCATTAGTCAAGCTTCAGGTTAATTAATTCACCAGAAGATAAGTGATATAAGTCTTAGTGCTTTCTCCTTAAGTACTTATATTCCATCTGCATGTGCTCAATATAAGTCTCGCTGAGCAGCCTAATTTCTGCTTTTGTGGATGCTGAATTTTAGCTCAGATCTGATCATCTTTTTTCTTGTAATAATATATATTGAAGGTAAATTTTCTTTGATGTAGGTCTATTTAAAGTGGTGAGTAAAGTATGCATTTAGGATTTACCAAATAGACATTTTAAGGAGCATCCAGTCTGCTACTGAGGTTGGAGTAGATTTCTTATGCGACCAAAATTTCTAGGCCAAAAAAGAAATCCATTATCACTGCATGTATGACATTCCAGGCAAATACGCCCAAGAAAATAAATCACTAGGTGACAATGTCTGATAAAAAGTAGAGCTAGTGAATTAACCAATTTGTAAATAACTTTTTGTTATAATTGTTAGAAAATAGGCATCTTGGACATGGGGTTATTGACCCATTTCAGAAATGGACATCAGGACTTGTTCATGCGAGGGGTGTGTGTGGATGTGTTCAATTCACATTGTGGTGATAACCACAGATGTGCGTGCATCTCTTTAGGCTGTGCTATAGGAATATGTTGTTAAGTACTTCAGTCAAAACTTGCCACCTTGCTAATATTTTAAATTATAAATCATAATTCTCTTAGAAGCATTATACTTTGTGTACTCTTGCTATGGAACATTAAGGGAATGCAGTACTTTAATTGTAACTTTGTGAATATCTTTTATCTAGAGGTCTGTTGCTATTTTTGTACTTTGTGAAATTTTTGTCACCAAGTAAGGCATCTTCCAGACTGAGTTGGTGTAGGGTATTCTTGGTTATCAAAATACTCATAGCTTTGGGACTTTGAAATGGTAAATATTCATGATATGTAAGAAAGCATGATACATAACTGTACCATCTTAATTACATAAAAATGAAAACTTAGTTGTGTAGATACACAGGACTTAGAAGGACATGTCAGACTGTAAACTGCTTGTGATTATGGATGGCTTTGTTGTTTGCTTGTATTTTTCAGTTTCTATATATGCACATGTTAACTTTAAAAAAAATAAATGTTACCTTGAAAGCCCCCCCAAAAAAAAGAAAGAAAGAAAAGAAGTCACTGAAATGTTTCTTTTAGTTATTTATTTGGAACTAGAAATGTCTAACCTTGTGACAGACATTTGGCTGAGCGCCACCTAACAACTCACTCCCAGTTGCTTAAGGAGGATGTGGAGGAGATAGACATCAAGGCTGTAAGCACCATCTACAAAATCTAGCTGACACCTCATTCCCAAATTCCAGATTCATTTATAGAACTGCTATTTAATATCAACACTTGGGTGATAATAAGGATTTTAAAATGACTCCCATGGTATACAGTACATTGTTTCATCCTCTCCTACCACCAAGGTTACTCCTGTGGTTATGTTCTTCTATTGTAAAAAGAAAGATTATCCAAGTGAAAGTGATATAATCCCAATAGATCTTCGAAAGCAGAGAGCTTTCTCAAGCTGGCAGCAGAAGGGGAGAGCAGATGGGTAAATCAGAGAGATTTGAGGCAAGAGAATGATGTAATGGAACATTACTGTGTTTGAAGATAGATAGAGACATCATGAACAATGACTAGAGAGTGACCCCTCTGATACCAGCCAAGAAAATAGGGAGCAGTCCTACAACCACAAGGCATTGAATTTTGTCAACAACCTGAATGAACCTGAAAATGGATTATTTCCCAGAGCCTACAGATAATAACCAGTTTGGATGAGGTCTTGATTTTGGCATTGTGAAACCCTAAACAGATAAATCATATGGACTTTTAAAAATGTGAGGTAATAATTGAGTGTTATTTCTTATTTGCTAAGTTTTGGTACTTTGTCATGCATCAATAGACAACTAATACAGAATTCTAAGAAGTATTTCAAACTCAGTATATTAGAAAAACAAATTCTGGTATTTCATCCCAATCATATTTTTTCTAATGGAAACTTCATTCTTCCAGCTTTTCAGGTGAAAAAAAGAAAACCTAGTGTCATTCTCATATCCTTTTTTCTCTCAAATCCATATATAAAATCCATTTCAAATTTGTTGAATCAATGTCTGCAAAATATCCAGAACCTAATCAGTTCCCATTCTTTTCATACTACCATGCTGATCTGAGCCACTAATACCTCTCACCTTTTAAGAGTCAATGAATAAGGTCTTCCTGCTTCAACCCTATCCTACCTCCTCTCTACATATTTTTTCAATGTGGTAGAAAAAATTAATCTTTGAAAAACTTGTCACATCAGACCTTTTGTCAAAATTCTGCTTCACCTCACCATATAACTCAGAGTAAAAGTCAAAGCCCAGGCAATGACCTGGAATGTCTTTAATGACAGTCCCTCCCCCATTGACCTTGTCTTCCTACTCTCCCCTTCAGTCACGCAGAATCAGTAATACAGGCTTCCTTAACATTCGAAGAATCTGGACACGTTTGCCTTAGATATTTGTTCTAATGGCCCCTTTATCTCTGACTCAGCTTCATCAAATACCTCACTCACATCAGGTTTTTGCTCAGATTTCACCTTCTCAATAGCACCATCACCCATGTAGCATGATCCTTGCCCTAATTCCTAGCACTCTAGATCCCCCTTATCCTGCTTGAATTTCTTTTTCATTTTTCCATATGTTTACTAATTTTCAATATTCTATCTACTTTATTTCTTTATTATTTTTGCATTATTTCCCATGACCCCCTAAATAGAATGTAAGCTCCTTTAGAACAGGTATTTTATTAGTTTTATTCAGTAATGTATACATCTAAAGCACTTGAATATTTAACTAACATTCAGAAGAAGTTCAGTAAATATTTGTTAAACAAATGAATGTAGTGCAAGCATTGGTTATGCTGATTAAAGGAGGAGAACGCCACCTACAGCTCTAAGTTGCTTATCAGAGGCATATTCAAAGGAACAATGAATAATGATAGTGAAACTAGAGTTACCTTGAACACATCAGTCTAACCATAAAACAAATTTTAAAAACAATCACAAAGGTTAATACTGCATATCTCTTTGGGAATTTTCATGATAGGGATAAAGAGAATATGCATTCCTGGCTCTACTACTTGCCAGCAGTGGGAACCTGGTTATTTAATCTTTCTGTCTCATATTTATCATCTCTAAAATTAAGATGAGGTTGTTTTGAAGTTAAATGAGATAACAGATTGAAAGTGTCTGGCAGAGAGCATGACTGTTTCTCCCTTCTGTGCATTCTCTAGCTACAGATCTTTATATATAAAACCCTAATATGCAAATAAACAGAACAGCAGAACAACTGGTCGCAATGACGTGCACTGACCATCAGGGACCACATGCGGAACATAGTGGGCGTCGGCCATGGTGGGATGGTGGAGCAGGTGAGCGGGGGCGCCAGACAAAAGTGGGGCTCTGGTCGCTGTCATCTGAGCGAGCCTCTGGTGGTTACTGAAAATTCTTTGCTCCCACACGCCCCAGTCACACCCAGCACTTGCACCTGCTGCTGGTGCCGCCCTGCTCACACCCACTGCCAGCGCCAGCCTCAATCGCACCTGCTGCTGGCAGACAGGACCGGGGGCTGTGGTGGGAGGGGCTGAGCAAGGGCGTGGTGGATGGGTCGAGATCCGCCCCTATGCCCACCACAGCCTCGAGGCCCACAGTTCCTTTCAAGGTGCACAAATTAGTGCACTGGGCCCCTAGTTGTTAAATAATTGCAAGGGGTTGAATATGTCTGAATGATGCCATCTGAATCCATGTTATTTATTTATAAAACTTTTTAAATATTCTCCATTATCCTAATTCCCAAATGTGGTTCCAGGTAAGGTTACTAAAGACAAAATTTAGAGACTTCATCACTAGAACCAGTGTCTTAATTTGGAGCCTCAAATTCCCTGGTTTATACTTGATCCAAACTCATACCATAGTTTACATTAGAGTTCACACTTTGAATTGTACATTCTAAGAGTTTGGATAAACATATAATGGTATATCTATCATCATAGTATCGGATTATTTTAACCACCCTAAAAATACTGTGTTCCTCTCCTTCCCCAACCCCTAGCAACCACTGATTTTTTTACTGTCCCCAAACTTCTGCCTTTTCCAGAATGTCACATAATTGGAATTATTCAATATGTATCCTAGAACTCTGTGTGTTTTTTTTTTAATGAATCAGGTCTGATGTAAATAAATTTTAAAATGTGGCAATTGTGTTTTAGATATATTTAGTTAATTAACAAGCTATTAATGTAATTGTAGTTTTAAAATTCCTTTTTAACCTTCTCTCTTTTCCTGTCACTCTTAATCCATCAAGCCATCCACTCACCTAGTTTTAAGACACTGACTTCTAAGTAAGTAGCCAAATATTCAGGAAGTTAGTAACTGGTACTATATTTAATGGCCACATTCCAGCATTAATGGGTCACACTCCCATAATTATACAGGAAATATTTATGCAATGCTGACTCTATTGCAATAATCAGATAAGCACTGAGGCAGAATAGGAAGGGAAATAGTAACTAGCAGAATATAAGAAGTGTTTTAAAGACATAATAACATGCCATAGGAGGAAGATGAAAGTGAGATGAATCATTGCTGAGGGCGGGAAAAAACAAAATGCTTAGGTAGGATTCTAACTTGTATCTCGAGAAAGGTAAAATGGGATTAACTAAGCAAAGACATACAGGTGCACTAGTTTTCTGTGGCTGCTTTAGCAAATTATCACAAATTTTGTGCCTTAAAATAATGGAAATGTATTCTCTCACAGTTCTGGAGGGAAAAAAAAGTCTGAAAAATAGGTACCAGAAGGAAAGGGCCATATTCCCTCTGGAGGCTCTAGGGAGAATTCTTCCTTGTCTCTTCCAGCTTCTGGTGGCTGTGGGCACTTCCTGGCTTCCTCAGTTTATGGCTACATCACTCCAATCTCTGCCTTCATCACCACACAATTTTGTCCTCTGTGTGTCTGTTCTCCTAGGTAGGTCCTTCATAAAAACACTTTTCATTGGATTCGGGGTTCATCAAGATGACCTTATCTCAAGATCTTTAACTTAATTTCCTCTGCCAAGACCCTCTTTCCAAATAAGGTAACTTTCACAGGTTCCAGGGATTTGCCGTGGCTATCTTTTGGGGGGACCATTTTGTTTATAAGTGGCTATGCAACTGCGTTTGTATTGAGGTTGGCAGTGGAGTTAGGTTCATGGCCAGTAAGAGCAAGACACTCCTTGAAAGACCTTTGGAGTCCAGTAATACACTAGCATCTTTACCTTGATTTTTTTTTTTGAAAATAAATTTTTAAGCTAAAGAAGTATGGTTATGGTTATGGTAGAAACTCAACAATTCATTTTTTATTTTTTTCAGTTGAAATGATATTTTATTTTCTATATGTTTTACTTAAAAAATAATACACTAATTAAATATTTGTATAACTCTTTGTATTGTCCTTTTCTGTTACGTGTCTTAACTTTAAATACTTTTTATTTTTTATTTTTATTTTTTAATATATTTTATTGATTTTTTTACAGAGAGGAAGGGAGAGCATTAGAGAGTTAGAAACATCAATGAGAGAGAAACATTGATCAGCTGCCTCCTGCACACCCCCTACTGGGGATGTGCCCGTAGCCTAGGTACATGCCCTTGACTGGAATCGAACCTGGGACCCTTCAGTCCACGGGCTGACGCTCTATCCACTGAGCCAAACCGGTTAGGGCAATAAATTTTATTTTTCAATTAAAGTTGAAGTACAATATTATATTAGTCTCAGGTGTACAACCCAATGATTAGACATTATATAGTTTACTCAGTGATCATTCTGATAAACCTAGTACCCATCTTACACCATATATAGATTTTATAATATTATTGACTATATTCCCTATGCTGTACTTAACATCCCCATGACTATTCTATAATTACCAATTTGTCCTTCTTAATCCCTTCATCTTTTTCATCCATCACCCCAATCCTCCTCCCATCTCACAACCATCAAAATGTTCTCTGTATCTTTGATTCTATTTCTGTTCTACTTGTTTGTTTATTTTGTTTTTTAGATCTAGATTGTCTGGTGTAAGCATTGTTATCTCAGCTTTTGTTTGTTTCCATTTTCATGAAATAAATTTTTCCATTCTTTTACTTTTAGTGAAGTGAGTCTCTTGTTGACAGCATATGCAGTCTTGTTTTGTTATCAATGCAATCTCCATATGCCTTTTGATTGGAACATTTAATCATTTGCATTTAAAGAATTTGTTATTTGATAAGTATTTATTGCCATTTTATTATTCATATTTTTTATCTTTTATTGTTGTTCTTAAAGAAGAACCTTTAACATTTCTTATAATACTAGTTTGGTGGTGATGAAATCCTTTAGTTTTTTCTTGTCTGGGAAGCCCTTTATATGTTCTTTATTTCTAAATGATTGCTTTGCTGGGTAGAGTAATCTTGGTTGTAGGTCACTGGTTTTTATAACTTTGACTATTTCTTGCCAATCCCTTCTGGCTTACAAACATTCTCTTGAAAAAATCAGCTGACAGTCTTATGGCAGTTCCTTATAAATAACTAACTGATTTTCTCTTACTGCTTTTAAGATTCTCTCTTTGTCTTTAATCTGATGTTTCTTGGTGTGGGCCTCTTTGGGTTCATTGTACTTGAGACTCTCTGCACTTCCTGGACTTGTATGTCTATTTCCTTCTCTAGGTTAGAGAAGTTTTCCATCATTGATTTTTCACATGGGTTTTCAATTCTTTGCTCTCCTCTCTCTTCTCCTTCTGGCACCCCCATGATGTGAATGTTGGTAGGCTTGAATTTGTCCCAAAGACTTCTTTTATGATCCTCATTTCCTTGGGTCTTTTTTTTTTTCTTTTTGCTGTTGTGATAGGTGTTTTCTGCTTTCCTAACTCCCAAATCTCTGATTTGATCCTCTGCTTCATCTACTCCTCTACTGATTCCCTTAGTGTGTTTATTATTTCTGATGGCTCTTTTTTATGTTTTCTATCTTTGTTTTTAATGTTTCCTACTTCTTTGTTGAAATTCTTGGTAAGTTTATCTACTCTTCCCCTACATTAATTGAGCATCCTTATAACCAGTGCTTTAAATTCTGCATCTAGTACATCGCTTGTATCCATTTTGTTTAGTTATTTTTCTGAAGTTTTGTTCTGTTCTTTCATTTGGGATATGATTCTTTGTCCCCTCAGTTTGGTAACTGCTCTGTGTTTGTTTCTACATATTAGGCAGAGTTGCTATATCTCTTGGGCTTTTTAGAGTGGCCTAATGTAGCAGGTGTTCTTTAGAGTCCTGTGGCACAGCCTCCACAGGCACCCAAGCTGGGCACTCCAAGTGAGCCTTCTTCTCATCACCCCCAGCCTTTTGTGGACTGTGTACATCCTCCTGTTGTAGTTGAGCCTTGATTGCTATGTGCATGTCAGTGGTATGGATTTACTCCTGGGCCTATTGATTGTGAGGACTGGCTGCCACCCTGCAGTGGTGTAAGGGCGAACCCCACAGAGCAGGACTTACTTCAGAGTAACTCTGGTGCCCACTGAGTTCACCCCTAAAGGTGTCATTCATGGAGGTGGTTGGATGGTGCTTCAATGTGATCTGAAGCTGTCTACTAGGTTCACTGGCTCTGGGTTCTTCCAGGAGGTCCAGGCCACCTCAGCCAACACGTGTGCCTTGTGTGGGGCCACCAGCATAAGCTACAAAGTGAACTTCAAATGGTGCTGTGCTTGGAGGTGCCCAGGAGATGCCAAGACAAGAACCAAGGCTGGCTGCTGCTAGTGATGGGCCTAGGGATACTTGGTGGGAAGTATGTGGCATGCTAAGGCCAGATCCTGCTTGTTTGAGAGATTTTTAGGAAAGTCTGAAGCATGAGCCAAAACGGGCCCTTTGTATGGAAAAGCCACTGGAAACAACTTGAATGGGCCCACAAAAGGATGGTGCAGGTTCTCAAGGGATCACCAGCAGGTGGTGAACAATGATATTCAGGTTGATGGAGACTCAGATACGGCACCTGCCCAAAGCTCTTTGTGGAGAGGGTTCAGGGAACCACCAGCACTTTTGTCTGGGAGAAAGCTCACCCAGGTCTTGTTCTGATGCCAGATAACACAGTTCCTCACTAGTGCCCCAGCGCTGGACTCAGAGTGAGTCTGAATAAGTCCATGTGTGAGACCTTTAAGAGGAATACGTGGGACTCCAGCAGACTTCTGTCTCACTCAGCCACAATTTAAGCCGGTTTTTATAGTCAGACGTTATTAAGACTTATCTTCCTGGCACTGGAACCCTGTGTTGTGTGGCCTGGTATGGGTCTGAGACCCCTCACTATTCAAGGGGAACCTCTGCCTTTGAAATATCCCTCCAGATGTTTATACAACACACATGGGTGTGGGGCCAGCATGTTCTGTATCTCTGCCCCTCTTACCGGTTTCAATGGGGCTTATTTTTTATATCCTTAGTTCTAGTTCTTTTATTCAGCTAGATTTCAGATAGTTTGCAATGATGGTTGTTCTGTAGTTTAGTGGTTGTTTTTTGTTTGTTTGTTTGTTTGTTTTTGTTGTTGTTGTTAATCCTCACCCAAGGACATTTTTCCATTGATTTTAGATGGAATGGAAGGGAGAAAGGCAGGGACAGATAGAAAGAGAGAAACAATGATGAGAGAGAGGCATAGGTAGCAAAATAGCAGACATTTGTCGTACAATATCTTTACCAATACAGCCCGTAGGGCAGCAGTTCTCAACCTGTGGGTCGAACGAACCTTTCACAGGTGTTGCCTAAGAACATCGGAAAACACATATATAATTATTTATTGTTTTTGTGATAAATCTTTATGCTTTAATTATATTCAATTTGTAAAAATGAGAATACATCCTGCATATCAGATATTTACATTACAATTCATAACAGTAGCAAAATTACAGTTATGAAGTAGCAACGAAAATAATTTTATGGTTGGGGGTCACCACAACATGAGAAACTGTATTAAAGGGTCCCGGCATTAGGAAGATTGAGAACCACTGCCATAGGGCAATGGAAACTAAAGAGAAAATAAACAAATGGGACTACATCAAAATAAAAAGCTACTGCACAGCAAAAGAAACCATCAACAAAACAACAAGAAGGCCCACTGCATGGGAGAACATGTTTGCAAATGTTATCTCTGATAAGGGTTTAATCTCCAAATTTTATAAGGAACTCATACAACTTAACAAAAGGAAGATAAACAATCCAATAAGAAAATGGGCAAAGGACTTAAATAGACACTTTTCCAGAGAGGACATACAGAAGGCCAAGAGACATATGAAAACATGCTCAAAGTCACTAATCATCCAAGTGATGCAAATCAAAACCACAATGCGGTACCATCTTACACTTTTCAGAATGGCTATCATCAACAAATCAACAAACCACAATTACTGGTGAGGATGTGGAGAAAAAGGTACCTTCGTGTACTGCTGGTGGGAATGCAGACCTGTGCAACCACTGTGGAAAACAGTATGGCGTTTCCTCAAAAAATTAAAAATGGAACTTCCGTTTGACCCAGTAATCCCACTTCTTGGAATATATCCCAAGAAAACAGAAACACTGATCAGAAAGGATATGTGCACCCCTATGTTCATAGCAGCACAATTTATAATAAGTTATAAATTGTACTCATCAGAGGATGAGTGGATTAAAAAACTGTGGTACATCTACACCAGTGGTCAGCAAACTCATTAGTCAACAGAGCCAAATATCAACAGTACAACGATTGAAATTTCTTTTGAGAGCCAAATTTTTTAAACTTAAACTATATAGGTAGGTACATTCAACTTTAAATTCAACTTTAAATTCACGGTTTTTGTCTTCCATTTTTCTTTCTTTCTTCTTTGTAGCCACCTCAAACAGGGCACCTAAAAAATGTTTCATTTTATAATAATAAAGCCACCAACACAAAAGAATTACAATTCTTAAATTGATGACAAAATACCTGTAGGATTTGCAGCTGGTTGGAAAAATACAGGTAACTTTATACTTCGAGTAGGTATTTTTGTCACCCGAGCACGATTTGCGGATGCGACTAGCACTAACCACTGCACAATGAGACTGCTGACTGACTGGCTCACTCAAATCGTGCATGAATTGCACGTGCCTCCCCCGTGCTGCGTATCCTGTGGCCCCCCTGTGATGCGTCTCCCGTCACACAACCGACCGATTGACACCCCCCACTTCTTCTAATGCCACTTCTTCAAAATAGACTTGGCCAGGCCGAAAACCAACTTCTGCGCACGGGCCACGAAATTTCAATCGCACTGTACTTGCGCGCCCACACGTGGTATTTTGTGGAAGAGCCACAATCAAGGGGCCAAAGAGCCGCATGTGGCTCGTGAGCTGCGGTTTGCCGACCACTGATCTACACAATGGAATACTATGCTGCTATAAAAAACAAGGAATTCTTACCATTTGTAACAGCATGGATAGAACTGTAGAGCATTATGCTAAGCGAAATAAGCCCATCAGAGAAACTAAGTATCACATGATCTCATTCATTTGTGGAATATAATGAACAACATAAACTGATGAACAAAAATAGAACCAGAGTCATAGAAGCATCGAGCAGACTGTCCAGCCTATGAGGGAAGGCAGGGGGTGAGGGGATAAGATATCAACCAAAGGACATGTGTGCATGCATATGAGCATAACCAATGGACACAGATGGGGGTGGGGGTGAGGGCATGTGCTGGGGCATGGGGGTGGCTGGGAAGAGGTCAATGGGGGAAAAAGGAGACTTATGTAATACTTTAAACAATAAAGAATTTAAATTAGAAAAAATAACCAAATTGATGAACAACAACCAAAAAGTCATTAAACTTTTATTGTATTCTAAATGTGAGCTTTTTAACTATATTTTCTTTTCCCCATCAAGTTATTGAAGACATAAATCCACACACAGAGAATTCTAACATAACTAGAGGCCTGGTGTGCAGATTTGTGCATATTGAAAAGAAATTAAAAAGAAGGTGGTTGACAGAGCTGGACTAGGCGAGATGGGCCAGACACGCCTTGGAGCCAAACTCCCATGGTCCCTCTCTGGCTGGCTGCACCTGGGGCAGCACCTGGGCTCAAAGGGCATCTACAGAGTGAGCGGGGTTCCTCCAGCAGGTGTGGTCCCTCGGACTGGCCTGTGGGGATCGGGCCAAAAACCAGCTCTTGGACATCCCCCAAGGGGTCCCGGAGTGCCAGAGGGCACTCTGCAAAAGTTGCTGTCGCTCAGCAGCTCCTGCATTGAGTGTCTGCCCCCTGGTGGTCAGTGTGTGTCATACCTACCAACCAGTTGGCCAGTCAGCCAGTCGGCTGGTCACTTAGCCTTTTATGTATATAGAAAATGTATACTTATGAACAAAAATAGATACAGAGGCAGAGCTGCCTTGAACAAACTGTCAAACTACAGCGGGAAGGCTGGGGAGGGTTCGGGGGCAGGAGGGGGTGTAAGAGATCAACCGAAGGACTTGTCTGCATGCATATAAGCATAATCAATGGACATAAGACACTGGGGGTAGGGGAGGCCAGGGGATTGTCAAGGGCGGGGAAAAAAGGAGACATATGTAATACTCTTTGTAATACTTTAAGCAATAAAACAATTAAAAAGAAAATGTATACTTGAACTTCATCAATGGATCCTTAAGGCCAATTCACAAAGAATATTATTTTATAACTCTACTATGCAGAGATGACTTTTCACTTGTGGAAAACAAGGATGAACATACACAATAGTACAACAACATACTATAATTCTTTGTTTTATATCTACTTCAGAGAAACGAAAATTTCTTGAAGGCAGACATTATATAGTGGCAGTGACAAAGTTTGCCTCCATATGTACAACCCTTTAAAGAGCTGTCTATGAACCTACTCGTGGTGAGAGTTAGAATATGTGTGACTATTGCTCCCCATCCCACCTTACAGCCTGCAAACACCACTTATTGGACCAGGTGAAGACAAGGAAAATTAATCTATGGGTTGAGATACACTTTTTTCAATTAGAAATTTAAATTGAAAACATTTAATCTAAGTTGTGTATGTGTCATGTTATTAGTGGTGTATATGAGTTAAAGTCAGTAAATTCTTGTTATGAGTTCCTATAAGCTGCCCAAGTATCTTTCCTACGTGCCTCTTTTTTTTTCTTTTAATTTTCACTGGAGAATGTGTTTCTATTGGAGAGAGAGAGAGAGAGAGAGAGAGAGAGAGAGAGAGAGAGAGAGAGAGAGAGAGAGAAATTATGTAAGAGCAAAACATTGATTAATTGCCCCAGTATGTGCCCAACCAGGGATTGAACTTGCAACCTAGATATGTGCCCTGAACAGGAATTGAACCTGCAACTTTTTGGTGCATTGGATGATATTCCAATCAACTGAGCCACCCATCCAGGGCTCCTAAGTGCCTCTTTTCACTTGAACTAGTAACTCAAACTTTACCTTATTAGGAGAACATCTCCCCATGTGCTGCATGAGAATGTCCTATCTGGATTAATGGCCTCATGAATCCCATCTCTGATCTTCAGCAAGAGAACATTTTGGGAAATGTGTCCTACCTATAAATAACAGGTCTTAGGGCACCATCACTCATTTGAGGAATAGGGCAAAAATTACTCTTCATTAAAACAAAATTTCACCTTTACATTATTCTTCACTAGAGAACAAAATTTGTAACCAGGGTGCAAATGCTTTTGTCCAGATTCACTTGACCATTGGCTATTACCTCTGAGGCTAATGACCAGGTGAAAATTTCAAGAAAAGGTATTTCTAAGCATATGTACATTTTAAAGACAAGTGTTCCACCTGTCACAATATGCCACTTTTGAAAAGCAAAACCATTTCTATCTTTGCAGTCACTTTGCAATATTATGAAGCATCACACCCTAATGTGTTAGAGCAGGCACTTTGAATTACTGACTAATATGCAAAAAAAATACAACAATCACAAAAAGACATCTGAGGAAATGATCTAAATGGGAAGTGACATCTGGCCAAAACCTATAAGGGATAATTGAGGCCATTTAAAGTAAGTAAATCCATCAGCCTAGTGAGGGCCCTCTTTAAGGTATTTCATCAGACAAATCCATCCTATTACAAAATATATTCTTATAGTCTCTTCCCAACAACATCTGGTCTTCCCTGTGAGAAGCAACAATTTCATCAAATATTTCAGTTGTTCTCTACATTTTCTAGGCCTTTGGAAGCTGAGTAAAGCCATATAATTAAGAATGGCCAGTGAAATATGAATTAAAGTAACTGACGTGCATCCATTCTGGACTGGGCAGTCAGGTGCATGTGTGGCATTCTATATTCTCTTTACCTGCCACAGGGAAAGCAGAGGCCTGGTTTCAGAGAACATGGCTGCAAGGTGGTGGGCCTTTGGCCACATTGGATCCCTGAGTGACTATGAATCAGAACCATCTGTACACCCTGCTCATATCTGACCTGTGTACCATAAGCAATAAATATAATTTTGTTTTAAGCAACTGCAACTTTGAGTGCTTTCTTCTAAACTGAGTTGAATATGTAAAAGAAAAGCTGAGTCATGGGAAAAGAAAAACTATAATAAAAAGAATATTGGCTCAAAAACATAAAAACAAAAATGCGCATGTCCTTAACCTTGCAAATCCAAGGAAACGCTAACCCTACTGAAGCTTTGAAAGGTGATCCTGGGGTTATGGAAGTGTTTCTGCTAGCCTGCTAAAAGGGCCACTCCAGCAAAAGTCCCCATCCCCACAGATCACAAAAGCTACAATTGCAGCTAATAATCCTCCAACCAATCGATCAGGATCAATCAGAACACAGCCTCTGATCACCCTTTGCGCACCTTCCTGGTCTTACTTTAACATGCTTTTTTTGTTCCTTCTCATCTTTTGGGGGTTCAAAGCTCTACACACCAATTGGAATTGTTGCCTCTATTCCCTGTTGCATTGAACCCTCTTTCTAACCTCCTGGCATGTGGGCCTGAAGAGTTTCTGTTTCAGTCTGGCCCCTTTGGCGTTTAGTGTTATTTTCCTCTGCCTGTTTTTATCCATCATTTGAGGGAATAGATTCAATTACTTAATGAAACCATTTGATTTTTCTGAACATTTACTTTGCCCTTTAAAAGGACACACTTTCTAATTCCCATAATAACACATGCTAGCAGACAAGAAGCCAGCTTGACTACTGAGACCTTTCAGGTCTCAGGATTTTCTAGATTGTGTGTTATTGCTACCCCTGATTGCCTGGAGTTTAATATCCTTGTGCAGTTTCCTTTTCTCTGGTGAGAAAACTATAATACCTCAGGGTTGTTGTTTTTTTCTTGATTAAAAGAAGTTGTAACCTGAAAATTACTTTTAAAAAATTTAGTGTTATAATAAACCAGAAACAAATACCATCTGAAGAAAAGTAAAGAAAAACAAACAAACAAACAAAACTACCTGAGCACTTCCTGCCATATAACATTTAGAAATCTCATCTTTTAAAAATCACTTAATAGTATTTCTATTTATCATGATTATAGGTAACCAAGCAAGCTAATCAGATCATTACAAGGAAGTAAATTGAAATAAAAACATAATGTTAAGCTTTCTTTGACATGTAAAAATAGAAAGTTAAAGGAGTTATATACTCTACTATACTATAAAACAATTAAAAATTATCTTTCTCTATCCAATTAGAAATTATCTAAATTGCACGAAGGGCTTTTTCTTTAATGTTTCATGTGATTGTTAAGTCATTCCTTGTGCTTTCATTTTAAACTGTATACTTAAACCACTCATCTGGATAAAACACACTGTGCACTCTGCAGCCACTAACAATGTAGCAGTCCTTCTCAAAGCACAGAGAGGGAAGTGGAAGGAGAGAATAGATGGACCAAAGAGCCTACATTCTGTATCTTAAATATTTTGTTTTTACCGTGTTTGACAGAATACCTCATTCATTATAGCCTCTTATAAACACTGAACTGAAAATTTCTCTAATCATGAAGAAAAAGGAAACATAGCTAATTTCCTGATGGTTGACAATAGCATTCAGGTAGGTAGTGGAGATGGTCACCTTTTTGAGTTGATTTGTGTGGTGCTGACAGCATTACCTGCCTACTCATGTACATTCACTAGCCTTCTTACTTTCTGATCATTTTAACTAACATATTTAACTGGGCTACTGTTTAGAGCAGAACAATTAAAATATGTATGCAGTATTTTCTGTGAGTTCTAAATTTGGATAATAAGGAAGAAAGACAGAGAAATTGATGGCCTGATCAAATAATTGAATTGATACCCCCTCCCCTGGGAACTGACCTTCAGACCACTTCACAATGGACATTCCCTTTTGCTTAGACCACATTCCACTTGCTAAGACCATTATCCTTCCCCTCTGGGCCTTTCTAGGATCTGAACTAATCAGAGAATTCTCTGCCCAGAAAAAGCCTGCCTAGAGTCCTTTGAAATCCCTGACTTCCTGTCCCTGGGCGCCATTTTGGGGCTCAGCCCACCTGGTCTCTAGATGACTTAATAAATTTATAATCCCTTACCACTTTGTCCTCATGTGTTCCTCCTTCGGTGACCCTAACATTTGGTGCCGAAACATAGGAGGGTTCCACAGGGAAGAGGAGCCATTGTCCTGGCTTTGGTGACCCTGAGTTTGCCACTTGGAGAGCAGTAGGCAGCAGAAGATCATCCTGGGCTTACCTTCGAATACTACTTGGGTGACTCGATCGCAGGCCTCAAGTAGACCTCCCTCACTTATGGACCCTCCCAGACCAGCCAAGGAAGATGCCAGATCCCAGATCGGGAACCTCTCCTTCTCCATTGCTGACCCTCCATCCCACACCAGCCAACTTTCTCTAGGTGAGTGACGTTCCACAATTTCCCTCATCCAGACTTCTGCCCACTCTCTCTCTCACTGACTTCTCAAAAGTCTCTTGTCTCAAAATTCTCTCGTTTCGAAAGTCCTAGCGCTAGGCCAGAAGACTCCTCAGCCATTCGGCTTTGGGTCCTTCTGGATTGAGGACACCCAGTCAGGAAGGTCACCTCTCGTTTAGTCCATCTCTTCTCCCTACACCTTTCCACTTGTCTCCATGATCAGGGAATTTTTCTATCTCTGTGGGGAAAACACATACATCTGTCTCCTGACCAACTGGACAGGAACATGGACTCTCATCTATCTCACCCAATGTAGATGTAGCTCCTGATAATCAGTCCTTACCTATTCCTGTAACCCATCATATCCGACACAAAAGCGCAGTCCAGATAATCCCTCTCCTTATAACCCTTAGCATCACAGCAGGGATTGGAACTGGCATAGGGGGCTTAACCAACTGCTCTATTATATTTTGCAAATTCATGGGACTACTGGCTAAAGAATATAAATTGGTATACCTGGCTACTTCTCTTCATAGGATGATTAACATTTCTATTCCTCATTCTTGTTTTGGCCCATGTATTCTGCACCATTTTTCATCTTTCCTTTAGGACTGCTTTCGAGCCTCCACCAACCAGTCTCTTGGGTAAACCATGCTGCTGCAACCCCTAGCTCCAGCCATGAAGAATCTGTACAGTGTTCCAGCCAACTACAATCAAAGTCCATCCCCCTATGATCTTGACATTCACCCCTCAGCAGGAAGTAACTATGGAAGATATGACCTCTGTCCCTAGTCCATAAAACAAACAGGATGGAATGTTAGGTCTGATCAAACATTGAATCGATACTCCTGCCCTGGGAACTAAACTTTAGACCACTTCACAATGCACATTTCCTTTTGCTTAGACCACATCCACCTTCTAAGACCACATTCTACTTGCTAACACCATTATCCTTCTACTCTGGACCGTCCTAGGATCTGGACCACCCAGAAAATTCTCTGTCTAGAAAAATCCCGCCTAGAGTCCTTTAAAATCTCTGACTCCCCATCTCTTGGTGTTGGTGCAATTTTGGTGCTCAGACCATCTGGCCTCCAGATGACCCAATCGTATAGAATAAAAGGCTAATATGCAAATTGTCCCCTTGACCAGGAGTTCGACCAGGAGTTTGACCAGGAGGTGGGGACAGCCCACCAACTGCCCACAGCACCTCCCCACAGCCGGCCAAGCCTGATCGTCCCTGATCAGGGCGGGCTGGTCGGAACCCACCTGTGCACAAATTTGTGCACTGGGCCTCTAGTAAATTTATAAATCCTTACCACTTTGGCTTCATGTATTCCTCCTTTGGTGACCCTAACAGAAATGTAGAAAGAAACTTATCTCCTGTGGTTCAGAAACTTTGTAATAAATTATTATTATTTTTAGAAGTACATCTAGTTTTTAAATATCAACAGCTAACTCTTGAGTACTTTCATTGTGGCAGGGACTTTCCTATTACTTTTTATACATAGACTTATTTAATCCTCACAACCCAAGAGTTACTTCACATAAAAAAAATTTAGGGCACCCAGCTGGTTAATAGTTGAGTGGAATTTTACTCCAGCCAAGATGTTTCTGGTCCTCTGCACTACTATGCTATCTACACTCCACCACACTTGGAACATATAAATAAAAAGGCAGAACTTTCCTGGTTGAAGTAGAAGATCTCAGGCTAGAGCTTTGGGTGCTCTCTCTGTGGTGGAAGTTTCAAATTTAGCAGAGCTGACTTTGATAACCTGCTCTAGACTAGATCAGGTGGCTTCCCAGAGACAAGCAGCATTGTAGAGAGATGTGAGAAGCCAATAGTCAATGCCAGAAATTTAGAATACTGAGTCCTTCAATAGGAGGAAGAAGCCCAGGAATAATAGAATAATTTTCAATATTTTCTCAGAGTATGCTTTATCAAAAGTTCTTTCTTATTGTAATTAGTGCATTTACATGTTTACATCTCTTTGATCAAACTTCATTTTCAAAGAACTGTTTAGTCTTGAAGTAATTCTTCCACACCTTGTAAAAACCAGGTATGTATATTACTAAGGCCAATGAGCAAATCCAATTTTAAGACACATTTTTTATACTTAGATAAAGTAATCTCACTTTCAAGTAAATGCTAAAAAATATTTCAATAGAACAATTTTTTTAAAGATAAGCCTGGGAATCTTTTCCTTCATTATTTTTTCTTACAGTCTCAAGGGAAAGTGAAATATCTTACAAGCATACCTCCCGTCATATTCACCTGCTTTCTGAAAGGATTTAACTATGTATACAAAAATATTAATAGTAACATTACATGGCACTTACTATAAACCAAGCACTCTTCTAAGAGCAGATATACATGTTACTTTAATTCTCACACATAACCTTATGAAGTACATTTTGATCATCCTTATTTTACAGATGAGGAAACTGAAGTATAAAAATGCTGAGATAAAGATCTGGGATTCAAATACAGCCAATATGGTTTTAGAGGACACACCATTAACCACTATGCAATGTCACTCCAAAACAAGTAAATTACCAAATAAAATAACTAAGCAGAGAAAGCAGACAATTGGAAATATGCCTTCTCAGTTCTCTAATGCCAGAAATCTAAGGCCCTTTTCAAGGCTCAGTCTCAACTTGTCCAAAACTGAATTAGTCATCCTTTCCTCAAAGCTTCTTTATTGATATTATATTCCTCTGTATCATGATAGGTTAGATTATGGCACAGTAAGAAATGATCCAGATAGCTCCATGGCTTAAAGGAAGAAAGTTATATATTTTGGCCAGTGAGGGCTTTATTGCATGTCCGCTTGATCCTGGGATTCAGGCAGATGGAGTAGAGTCTATTTGGAACATTGCTAGTCTCATGGTAGAAGGTAAAATAAAAAGCATTGTGAATCAAGTGCCTGCTCCTGGAGCTTTCTCCTTGCAGGGGAACTTGGCACTCCCTGTCATGCTTTATTATACAAAGGAAGTCTCGTGGCCATAAGTGAATCAACAGGTCAGGGATATAAATTTATTGTAGAGAAAATAATAAATTTAAGTGAGAAACAACATTTTCAATGAAAGTCTCCATCTTAATTAATTAGCATCACCACCTCCATAATCTGGAACCCAGAAATTTATTTCTAAATTATATTTATATATTAACTTCCATAAGCAAACAATACCCAAGACCTATTTAGTCCTCATTCTAGACCAGTGGTTCTCAACCTTCTGGCCCTTTAAATACAGTTCCTCATGTTGTGACCCAACCATAAAATTATTTTCGTTGCTACTTCATAACTGTAATGTTGCTACTGCTATGAATTGTAATGTAAATATCTGATATGCAGGATGGTCTTAGGCGACCCCTGTGAAAGGGTCGTTCGACCGCCAAAGGGGTCGCAACCCACAGGTTGAGAACCGCTGTTCTAGACATTTGTCTCAACCATTCACTCTCTTCCATTCCCAGAGTTCTATGTCAGATCTCAAAAGCTTTCTCCCAGATTTAGCAATAGATTTCTAGTAGTTTTTCCATTCTCTATTCAGCCTAATCCCCTTTGAACAACAAATGCGCTGTTACCAAAGTGATGTTAAATAAAAATATAATAATAATAATAATAAAAATATAATAATAAATTCCCTTCCACCAATTACAATTATATAATGATTTTCTATCTTCTACAGGATTAACATAAAAAGCATCTCCTTGCCAAGACTGCTCTACTCCACCTCCCAACAGCCAACAAGATTTACACAGTAGCCCTCTACCTAACTTTTTGCAGTTCATTGAGCATATCATGACATTTCATGTTTTTGATCCTTAGCTTAGACTATCTTTCTACAGAGTTGCCTGCATCTGTCTCTGCCAGGTAAAAATCCACTTCAATAAATGTATTGTGTGTGTGTGTGTGTGTGTGTGTGTGTGTGAGAAAGGTCTTCTCTCCTTTTCCAATGGTTGTTCCCAACTCTGCACTACAATATGCTCTGAATATGAAGTGACATTAATTAGGTCTGTTCACTCTGTCCATGATTTACATATTTTATATAGCAATTATTTCTTTGAATGACTATAACTTCTATTGGCTATGAACTATTTGAAATAAATGTTAATGTATCATTCATTTTTGTATATGCAGTGCCTACCATAGTGCCCAGAATATAATACTACTCAGTAAATCTTAAACAGTTAATGAGCTCTAATTAAATAATAATGAGAGAGAATTGAAATTGTGTGTGAAGACCATATTTAAACCAGAGAGGAATGTACAAGGACATGGAAAACATGACAGGAAGTGGGTTTAATGAGGCAGGGAATAAAAAGTAGAGATGATTCTCCTTAAGATATGCAAATGAGAAAAAATGAAAGAAAAGGGAATTTGGGAGAAAGGTTAAGTTCAATGTTTGATTCAATTAGAGACTAAAGTATGAGTCAACAAGTTTACATTCTAATTTTACTTTCTGTAATATGGCAATTCATTTATTCATCATTCATATAAACACAGTCTCTTATTTCCATGTCCTTTCCATTAAAATTAAATTGACATAAAGTAGAGTAATATTTGCCTTGGAGTGAAAATAACCTGATTCTCTGGAATTTTTTCAGCTCCTGAAATCATTAACATCAAAATATTGCTTAAATGTTTATGTTAAATGTTTGTAATAATAAAATACATTATATTTTTTATTTTTGAACTTTTCCCCCCTCTAACTTGTGTGCTCTGATGATAGTTCTGATATGCTATTCTTCTTATACATACATAAAAATAACATTTTCACTACTCTTTAATTAATCTGGTACCAAAGTACCACCATTATAATTAAGTCAATGTATT
The DNA here is from genome assembly GCF_000147115.1 of Myotis lucifugus. NCBI lineage: Eukaryota > Metazoa > Chordata > Mammalia > Chiroptera > Vespertilionidae > Myotis > Myotis lucifugus. Next base: position 665,508 of record NW_005871168.1, on the reverse strand, counting down.
TAAATTACTTATATTTAGATATTTGCAATCAAATCATTTCATACAGAAACTAGAATAAGTATGGGTGAGAAGGCCTGTAACTATGAAAGTATTCTAATATATTACATGTATATAGCACCTATTCAGTGAAGACCTGCTTGGATTTTTAAATAGCATTAATAAGCAGGAAATAATCAAAATTTTGTTCTGAACATGAAAAGTTACCTTTGTTGTTAAAATGATCTCTTATTAAACTTGAATGTTATTTTTCAGACTTGTCTGTGGACTTACATATTATTTCTTCAAACATAATCCTGGAGAAAGCATGATGTAATGGCTAGGCTTCGTAGGGCAAAAATAATTTGCTAACAGCATTTAAAAGGAACAACAGATAAACAAAAGACCAGTTTTATCAGTGAGTGAGATTGGATCGTATTGTGATATAGCTAGAAAGAACTTAAGCCCCCACCCCAAAGTCCAGTTATTTCCCTGCAATGTAACTGTTGCACATTAGAAAATGTGCCAGTTAAAACTCTGGGGAAATGGCAATATGTATGATGAGTTGGAATCAGATAAAGAACTGAATTTAAAAAGCCAATCTCTTTTAGAAAAAAAACTAAAGCTAAATTTAAAATAATCAAGAGGTTTCTCTTTTTTTATCCACATGATCTGATGTGGGTAAATTATATTTTGAAAAAACAATTGAAACATTGTATAAAATTAGAGCAGTGTGTTTTTGCACACCGAGAGAAGCTGTGAATCAATGGGTCAATAAGGTGGAAAATGAATGCATAATAGTCTTGGTTACTTCATAAAATGAATGGGTTGTATCTATCAAATATATACTGGGAGATGCCTTTAGCAAGTTAAGATGATAAAGTTTATCTCAGAATTCTTTATAGCAGTAGTGTCCCCTGCAGTGCTCCATACTCTAAAGGAATGATCAGGAATACTATAAACATTGGGGAAAGATCAAGATCTCATCAGGATTATTAAAGTTGAAAGAGGCAAATTTCTCAATAAAAAAACAAAACAAAAACCTCTCATCCCTTTATTGCCAAGGTAAAATAATCCTAAAACATTTTTCTCTGTTTATATACCATCTTGTCTCAAAAAGGTTTGAAAGGATATTAATAAGATTCCCAAACATACAGACTTATAAAACTTTTAAAAAGATAAAAATATACAGTAAAGGGAATAAAGGGGCAAGGGTATTATAGTGAATCTGAATGATGCTAATACAAATAGAATGCTTGAGTCCTTTAATTGGTTTTAAATTTTCTAGTGGTCAATGCAAAAAATGGAAAACAGCCATTATAAAATTCAGGTTCCATAAAATAAATGCTGAGCAAGTGCTCAGAACTGTTCCTAAGACAAGACAGGTACCTCTTTATAAGATTTTCATAAAGAAGACCCTTGTGTAATAAAATGAAAAACTTTCTCAACACCTTCAAAAGAAAGACAATCAAGTTTCATAGGGCTGTTTCTTATTTTAAAATAACTCTCTGCAGAGGCGGATGACATGCTAGGAAACTGTGTTTCAGTGTTCGGTGATAGAAAGGCCAAGAGTACATTTCAGCATTCTACAGCTCAGCATTTCTTGAGGAACAGCTGAACCGCACGTCCTCCAGGAACTATGTCATAAATGATGCTTCTGTCTATTAAATTTTAAATGAAAATGGAGTGACAACAAATTCAGAAATACATTCTTCTGAAAGTATCTCAAGTGTAACTATTTCATATTGCTAGATTAGTAAAGATCCATATATCACAGGTAAGCCTTATATTTAAGGCTGAGTTTATTTAGAAAAGCTGTTTGGTTTTTATTGAAGTTGGAACATCAAAATGCAACAGGGCCTAAGAGACGATGAGAGAAAGCAAGTAAATTTTAAATACTTATATTAAACTAGAGTTCAAAGAGCAGGATGCTGCATATGAGTTGTTAGGACAAATAATTGTTTCCTGAGATAATTCTTAGAAGGGAAATAACAATGATCCCTTAATGTGTCTCTAAGTAACCTACTAATAAAATAGGTTAAGTATGTCCAAATGGATTATTGCAGTCTATCACCACCTCTTTAACATGGATATGTTACTCTATAACAGGGAGTCACAATTTTTGTTTGTTTGTTTAATTTAAAAGATTGTTTCAAGTTTTATAATGAAACAACTGGGCTCAAATTCTGTTCTTTTCATAAAATGTCTCAATCAGGATTCCTTTCAATAAAATGAAAGTATAAAAGCTAGAATTCTATCTTATTATCTTCTCACCCTAAGGCTCACATCACAGTAAAGGCAGTTCTAGAAGCATAAGTATGTATGTGATATATATGTTGTTGTTGTTGTTGATTTCAGAGAGAAAAGGAGAGGGAGGGAGAGGGAAAAACATCAATGATGAGAGAATCATTGTTTGGCTGCCTCCTGCATGCTCCCTACTGAGGATTGTGCCCCCAATCCGGACATGTGCCCTTGACAGGAATCAAACCCAGGACCCTTCAGTGTGCAGGCCGACGCTCCATCCACTGAGCCAAACCAGGTAGGACTGTATGTTTTCTTATTGAGATTTTGCAAAGCACAGCATATACAAACCAGAGATGTAAAATAATCCACAGTGCCATTGCTCACTGATACTGCCATGAGGCTTAGAAACTAAATGTGGGATTTGACACCCAGCAAGAATTATCACTCAAGGCAGAACACTGGTATTAAAAATTGAAAAAAAAAGTTGAAGACTTCCCAAGTTGCATTAGAATTTGTTTTAAATGAAAGTGCTAAAAATGATTTAGTTAGCACAGAGTTTAAAATTGCAACGAGCAAGAAAATATGCCTTATAATAATCATAAAAAGTAAAGTAACTCTAAGCCAATTATTTTATAAACATCATGCATTTATAATGACTCATTATCTTTTAAGGAAATAAACAATTTCATAACATTATTGGATTTCACATGACATTGAATTCATTTAGGAGAATTTTGACAATTTACTATGATTCTTAAGTGTATCAGCCAATTCAACTGTGTCACTCAAAAATTAAGAATAGCAGTCTAACAATGCCAAAATTATTACTTCTCATTTATATCTTCATGACTGACATTTTAAATGGCAAATATATTTTCTCAAGAGTAAAAACACAGGACCATATTATTAGATATTATTATAAAATGCAGAACAGGTTGGTTATACTTTGGGGAATAAAACTACAATTAACCATCAAGTGGAAATGCAATCACAGTTCTTATGTAGGCAAATAGTATGTAATCAATGTGCAAAATTACTTTTGAAGCATTTAGGAAGAACTCTTCACACTGTTCTTACTATACGTTCAATGCAACTAAAATGAGGATATGAAGATGTCAAGGCCATATCCATGAATGTTTACCACATAATGTTACTATAAAGGCTGTTCTTGAAGAGCTTTCAGAATCCATTCAATTACATATTTATTGAATGCCATCTAGGGGCTTAACGTTGGGTGAACTCTGTAGGGGTACAGACCGGAGAACACACAATCTTTGAATTTTTGGACCAGCCTAGGAAATGATTCTTTGTGCTAGCAATCTCATGCACAGCAGGAAGGAACTTTCATACTCTCCTTATTGTATTTAAACAATGTTTGATACTACAATAAAGTACCTCTCTAAAAATGTGTCATAAAAGGCAGTTATACTTTTTGAGATTAGAAATTTTTGCAGAGAATAGTACTTGTGACTGCAGTCTGGATAAAGGAAGAATATAGTTAGGTATATAAGAAATGTTGTATTTCCCAGGAAAGGAAAGCAATGAAAACCAAGTCATCCTGTATAAATCTCTATGTTTATAGAAACATTATTTACAATAATCAAGATCTGGAAACAGCCCAAGTGCCCAAGCAGATGAGTAGGTAAAAAACCTATGGAACATTTACACAATGGAATACAATGCGGCTATAAAAAATAAGGGACTTTTACTCTTTGCAACAGCATGGATGGTCTTGGAGAGAATTATGCTAAGTGAAATAAGTCAGTTGGAGAAAAACAAATACCATATGTGTGATGTCACTAATATGTGGAATCTAATGAACAAAATAAACTGATGAACAAAATGGAACCAGAAACATGGATACATGGAACAGACTGCCTGGTGCCCAAGGCGGAGGATGGTAGTGACTGGATAAAGAGGGTGAAGTGGATTAGCTAAAGAAAATACATGCATATCCGACGGACATAGACAATAGTTTGGTGAAGGCCCAGGGAGAGGAAGATGAGGTGGGTGGAAGTGGGCAAAGGGCGGAGAATGGGGGACACCTCCAACTATGTCAACATTAAAACTTTTAAATAAAAAAATGTAATTTAAAAGATTTGACTCCTCAAAACTGTCAAGGTCATGAAAAACAAGGAAAGACAGAATCCTTCACAGACCAGAGGAGACAGGCAGACATATTGCAATGTGGTCACCTAGAGGGTAGCCTCGATCAGAAGAAGGATATGAGTAGAAAACCGGTGAAATCCCACCGAGTCTAGAGTTAAACTCATAGGAGTTTGCTGATAAGATTCTCTCAGTCTTGATTGATGTGTCATGGTTATGTGAGCTGGCCACATTCGGGCAAACTGAGATCTATCTCTATGTCCATAACTTTTCTACAGGTTTAAAATTATCCCTCCCAAAAGAGCAAAATTTAAAATAAAGAAAACATCTATATACACATGCAAAAGAATGTTGGAATATAGAATCACAGGAAGATATATTTTCAGAACATGATCCAGGAAGTGAAAGTCTGAGTAGTGTCCTATAGTAACATATTTTGAGGTGAGAGAAGGGAATTGACTCCTGCAGGAATGAAAGTACATTGTAATAGAGAGATACATACCAAAACTATATTTGGTTGACTGATCTATTCAGCCACAACTTATTTTGAAATATTCCTTAAACTTAATCAATCTAATTGAGTAGAGAATTGCAGGAAATTTTCCAAAATAAGGTAAGTTTGCAATGGTCATCCTATACACACACATGCACACACACTTATACATATATATAAAGACATGCATTATACACATGCACACACACACACTATATATTATATATATATATATATATATATATATATATACACTGAGTGGCCAGATTATTATGACCACCTGACGTTTGTAGGCAAATTAGCCGTACACTGCATCCTATGGGATATGGAAGCCGAAGGCCTGTTCGAACACCTTGGCTGTCTTTAGTTAACAAGATAAAATGTCTCCAATTCACACAGGAACACAAGGATTGGACAGTTGAGCATTGGAAAAAAAGTCATGTGGTCCGATGAATCACTTTTCCAGTTGCATCATGCAGATGGCAGAGTGAGAATTTGGTGGAAAGCTTGAAAGCATGCACCCCACATGCATGAGTACAACCCTTCAATCTGGTGAGGTCAGTGTTATGGTTTGGGGCATGTTTTCCTGGAATGATTTGGGCTCTTTAATTTGTGTGGAACAATGTCTGAATAGCACAACATACCTAAGTATCATTGCTGAGCAAGTTCATCCTATCATGTTGATGGCATATCCCAATGGAGATGGCTTCTTCCAAGAAGACAATGCACCATGCCATGGTGCTTGTATTGTGCAGGAGTGGTTTCAAGAACATGAGGGAGACTTTACCTTGCTTAGGTGGCCCCCACAATCACCAGATCTCAATCCAATTGAGCATTTGTGGGACGAAGTTAAAAGAGCCATCAGGCAGCTGCTTCCACAACCATAAAATCTCACAGAATTAGACAGTGCTATTCATCAGGCATGGTGTCAGATTCCTCACATCACCTTTCAACATCTCGTGGAGTCAATGCCAAGAAGAATCGTCACAGTATTGAAGGCCAAAGGTGGCCCAACGAAGTACTGATGGGGTGGTCATAATAATCTGGCCAACCAGTGTATATGTATATCCCACATTCAAAGGCTGTTAAATCACATGTTTACCCATATCTTCAGGAAAAAAAAAATCACTTCTACTGTTGTGGTAAACAACCTGCTTCCCTATTTATAATGGTCTGGCCCTCTAGCAACTTCAGCGTGAAATTATAGCTAATTTGTCTACAAATGTCAGGTGGTCATAATAATCTGGCCAGTCAGTGTGCAAATATATATCCATGATATATCCATATCTCTATATAGTGTATATGTTATATATAGTGTATATATTATATATATTTAGCTATATATAAAATGTGTGTATATATACATAATTAAATATACATTTATACTTTCTATACATGTGTTAATTTCAATAACATTATTAATTTTAAATGTATTATTATATAAGAGTGTATCTTGTTTTTAGTAAGCCCATAGCCTACACATTCCCCATGTTATCATCTTTATCTCCCAGGCATTGGGTAGTGATGGAATAGTGGCTTAGAATGTGGAAGGGCTTATAAGTGTAGCAGCTCAATCAGTAAATCTATAAAAGGAGGATTAGTAGCATTCACATTCTCTACAAAATAAATCAGTGGATTTCCATCCTAATTCACCAACTGCATGTCTCCTCTTTCTCGCCACAAAATATCTATGACAGCCAGATCGTGAACACAGAAACAGAACTATTTCTGACACGTACATGTGTCTCCTTGTTCAGATTTATCATCACAGAATGACAGGTTCCAGGTGCTTTCTAACTTTTACTTCAGGGAAAATCTTTTAAAATAATTCCAGGACAAACTTGTATTTTTCTCTGAGTATTATGTTATTTTTATTGGCTTGTCAAAATCTTCTGATCCCATGTCTACTGACTTGATGAGATGAAGCTTAGTAGTGCCTAAGAGACACTGAGGATATTTGTTAGGGAACAAATACATTAAAATTCTGTTTCAGGAACAATGATGTATACAAGTATAATTGCTACCATGAAAAACATCAGTACAGTAAGTTAGATGGAAATATAATTGTGATTTTTCCAGTTCATTAGAATGGAAAACTGCAACTTCTCAAGGTATCTATAAGATTCTGAATATTATGACTGCAATATTAAACTCCACCCATTATTATAAACTAGAGCCAGGTGCATGAAATTCATGCATGGGGGGGTCCCCTCAGCCTGGCCTGCACCCTCTCCAATCTGGGACCCCTGGGGCAGTGGTTCTCAACCTTCTGGCCCTTTAAATACAGTTGCTCATGTTGTGACCCAACCATAAAATTATTTTCATTGCTACTTCATAACCGTAATGTTGCTACTGTTATGAATCGTAATGTAAATATCTGATATGCAGGATGGTCTTAGGAGACCCCTGTGAAAGGGTCGTTCGACCGCCAAAGGGGTCGCGACCCACAGGTTGAGAACTACTGCCTTGGGGGATGTCTGACTGTCTTGGGGGAGTTGGACATGCTTCTCACAATCCGGGACTGCTGGTTCCTAACCCCAAGCCTGCCTACTTGCCTGATTGCCCCTAACCACCTCTGCCTGCCTGATCACCCCTAACCACCTCTTCCTGCCTGCCTGATCACCCCTAACTGCTCCCCTGCTGGCCTGATCACCCCTAACTGCCTCTGCCTCGGCCCTGCACACGGGATATAGGATTCTCTCCTCTGGCTAGGCCACAGGCACCCGGGACCTGGACTTCTCTGCTTATGGCTGGCCCCAGGCACCTGGGACCCAGGTCAGCCACAGCCGCAGGGGACTGGGGGCAGGAGGCTTCACCTGGGCCGGCCTTAGGCACCCTGGACTGCGAGTGGGCGGCTTCTCTCTCTCCCGGGCCACAGCCGCAGACACTGGTGCCCGGGACCGTGCCCGGGCCCAGCTTTGTGAGGAAAGACGTCCAGAAGGTTGTCTGGAAGACATCCAGTCTAATTAGCATATTACCCTTTTATTAGTATAGATCCGTGGTCTGCAAACCGCGGCTCTCGAGCCACATGCGGCTCTTTGGACCCTTGAGTGTGGCTCTTCCACAAAATACCACATGTGAGCGCAAACATACCGTGTGATTGAAACTTCGTGGCCCATGCGCAGAAGTCAGTATTTTGTGGAAGAGCCACACTCAAGGGCCCAAAGAGCCACATGTGGCTCACGAGCCGCGGTTTGCTGAGCCACAGTTTGCCGACCACTGGTATAGATGAACAACCTTTGGAACTTGATCTTCGGATATTTCTCAAGCTATTCAAAATGATTTTCCTCATTTTTAAGGCTCAATTCTATTTGATTCAATTTCTACTTTCTTTACCCAATTACTATTGCTCTGTGGCAGATTTTATTAAACTATAAAAATTTAACTTTATCATTCATTAAAATGGATATCTGACAATATTAAATTTTAGCCTTTACCTCTTAATGATTAAGTTGATCTGTGCTTTGATCCAGTAATCTCTCTGCAGTATCAGTAAAAGACTGCACAAAACTAGGCTACTGACTGGTGATTATTAGAATCTGATAAGTTTCCTGTTAGAAATTTAGCTTTCAACATGAAAGAATAAAAAAAATGGTTTGTACTTATCTATTTACTTATTTTTGTGGTCAGGGCTACAGAATATTTATCCCAAGAAAGCTGGTGTTTACTTTTACTTATGTAGCTATTGATGGACTTAATCCTGTATAATAAAAGCCTAATATGCTAAGTGTCCAGTCATCTGGTCATCCATTCAACCAATCAATGGGTAATATGCTAATGATATGCTAAGGCTGCTCAACCACTTGCCATGACCTGCACTGACCACCAAGAGGCAGACAGTTGACTGGTCGACCAGTCTCTATGATGTGCACTAACCACCAGAGGACAGATGCTCTGACTGGTAGGTTAGTTTGCTGCTGGGGTCCGGCTGATCGGGACTGAGTGAGACAGGCTGGACATCTGGGCCGGGCACTCCCTGGAGCACTCCAGCAATCCCTCCCTGGCTGGCCAACCTCCCTCATCCCTCCCCAGTCCTGATCATGCACCAGTGGGCTCCCTTGGCCTAGCCTGCACCCTCTCACAATCCGGGACCCCTCAGGGGATATCGGAGAGCCAGTTTTGGCCCTATCCTGCAGGCTAGGCTGAGGGACCCCACTGGTGCACGAATTTGTGCACCGGACCTCTAGTGTGACAATAAAACCTATGCTATAAAAATAAAATTCCTTTACCTCAGGCATTCATTATTTGACTGAAGGTTATTTCCAGGGCAAAGAACATCATTCTATATACCAAGAGCATTGCTAATTTTATAATGATTTTATTATTGATGGAAGCACATTGACTTTTGGTAGTAGCATCAAGGGCAATTCCTTAAGGACTTTGTAATTTTCTAATATTTTCCTTATTAACAGTGGTTTTATCCACTCCCAGCTTCTTTCATTTCATACTACAAGCCTTTTATTTCCACTCCTTAGCAACCAATATGTGGGTAGATATTAATTTAGGCAAAATAGACACAACGATCCCACTAAAGATAGGAAATATCTTACTTTTACTCTTTGTCTTACACACACACACACACACACACACACACACACACACACACGATTCATTGTCACACACACCTGTTTTCCATAGGCCTTTTCCTCTTAGAACATTCCATTCTCCCTTTCCTGTGTTCTCACCTTGCATTTTCTGATCAATTTCTATAGATTATTAAGGTATTAAATTAGACATTTCTTTGGAAGCCTTTATCAATACTAAATCCTGGCTTAATTTTTCCTCTTCTGTTTTTCCAACAGTTCTGAATGGGATTTCTGATGTAAAAATATTTTGCACACTACTGCATTTTCCTGTTTGTTTGTGTGATGTCCCAACTAGACTCGAAGTTCTCTGTGAGTGCACACAATGTCATGCATCACTGCACCCTATCATCCGGTGCAGTACTGAGCATCTAACCTGGGCTCAATAAATATTGTTGAATAAATGAACAAATGAATGGCTCCTGATTGAAACTGCATATGTCTGTGTTGTTTAACATGGTAGTCATGAACCATGTGTCTGTTGAGTTCTTAAAATGTGACCAGTCCAAATGAGATGTACTTAAGTGAAAGGTTTTAAAGACTTGGTATGAAAAAAGTAAAATATTCCATTAATAATTTTATATGAATCACATGTTAAAATAGCATCTTTGATGTCTTGGAATAAATACAGTGTACTGCTAAAATTAATTTTACTTGCTTTTATTGCTTTCTTTAATAAGGATACTTGAAATTTTTAAGTTAAATGTATGGCTCATATTAATGGCTTGTATTGTATTTCAATTGGGCAGTTGTAGTATAAATCACAGATTCCAGACACAAGAACATCATCACCTTTTATTTTAGCTTTCTTGTCATTCAGTGTTCTGCATGGCATTGTCCCATTGTCAACGAGATGAAAAAAAAGTTATATTTTAAATTTTATCTGCAAGTCTTTCTTAATTTCAGCACTCTGATTACTTAACACTCTGTTGCCTTTAATTAAAATAAATTAGATTATTGGAATGTTATGAATTGACTATAAAAGAAGTTTAAACAAATTTATTAAATTATAATTCCAATATGGAAACATTCAGAATATGTTCTATTTTAGAGTTCATGCAAAAGAAAAGAATGACTCTAGGTCGACACAGTGTTCTATATGTGTACTGTTCAATAGAATAGCTGCTAACTACATGTGGCTATTTGAGCACATGAATATGGTTAGTGTAACTGATTAAATTAATTTTTAATTTTAATTATTTTAAATAGCCACATGTTGTTAATATCTATTTTACTGGACTTTGTACCTCCCAGCGGTTTTCAACCTGTGGGTCGCGAACAATGAAAATACATCCTGCATATCAGATATTTACATTATGATTCTAACAGTAGCAAAATTACAGTTTTGAAGTAGCAACAAAAAAAATTTTATGGTTGGGGGTCACCACAACATGAGGAACTGTATTAAAGGGTCGCGGCATTAGGAAGGTTGAGAACCACTGTGTCCTACTTCTAGCAGTACTGAATTTTAAGTAATGTCCTATCTTGAAATACCATGTTGAGAATATTTCTATCACACTGAAATCATGAGTAACTAAAACATAAAGTTAACAAACTTAAGTGGTTCAAACACTTTAGAAAGGCATTGCGAATTGTGTTTTAAGAGTTTTTTTTCTTATGAAAGAAAGAGATGCATATTTTAGTTAACAGCAAGATCTACTTATACATTATTTGATATCAGCATCCCTTTATGTAGTTAAAGTATATGTTTGATTTTTAATTAAAATTAGAACATACATTACAAAACAATTTAAAAATAAGCCTCCCGAGTTCCTTGTTATTTTTCTTTTTCAAAACATTTTAGAACCACACTGCTTTTGAAACTATGTGAGTGATTAATTCAGGATAACCTAAACCTCTGGAAGTCATATGCAGGAGGGCTTTATTGTGTAAAAACAATTTCTGATTTGGAAATATGTTAAATGAGTTGGGTAATTCTGTGTATTTAAAATGCTGAACCTCATTCTTCCTATTTGTCTCCTGAATAATGTCCACAAAACAGGTCTTTAAAGAACATGATGTAATTAACATTAAATTTTATGTGCTTTAATTATGAGCTAATGTCTGATTGAATAGATAACATTTCTGTGTGTGGTTTTTAGCCAGAGAAGTATTAGAATCATAAAAAATCTTAAAATTGTACAAGGTTCTTGTCCAATTTTTTTTCATGATGTAGAATAGAAATATTAGAGAGTGAAATGACGTTGTGAAAGTCACAATTACACAGTAGAGACTGAGATAAACACTGATTTTTAGGAAATGGCAGAATAACTATTGTAATTTAAAATGTTATAATTTCCTTTGAATAGTGTCTATGTAACATATCTGTATTCCATTACCCCAAAATGCCCCACAGCTGTTTGGTCACAGCAGCGAGGAAAGAAAACTAACCTTTCCCGGGAACCTGCTCTGGGTGGGGCATCGTGCCTGATGTTTCCACGCACTGTTACTCCTTGTAATATTCCTATCAACCTTTCAGGGGGCAGGTGAAGAAATGAGGGTTCTCAGCAGTTAGGGAAATTTGTTCCTGCTCAAAAAACTGAGGTCACAATGGGGGCAGGGACAGCAAGAGTGAAGTCTGCACTGGTCTAATAATGGTCTGTGCCTTTCCTTCCACATAACACTGATTCTTCTGAGAAACTCATATATTTTATAATCCTGACTAATTTAGACTTGCAGAAAAAGTGTAAGCTAACATTGCTTTTGGAAATATGTTTGGAAAATATTTGCTATCAAAAACACACAATTTCATTTATTTATTTTAAGGTTTTATACTTCTCCCTATTAAAATGTGATTGTTTTAATGTTAAATTAATTTCTCTTATTAAGTTAATTTAATATTAACATCATGTTACTAAACAAATTCAAAATCTTTTTTACTTTTGTTTTTTACTTTAAATTAAAATATTTTCTGTGGTGTTAAATAACTTTATTGATTGAGCTTTGTAGATGTCATAATGTTTTAGATATATGTAGAGTCCCTCAAAAATTCATATTTAATTTCAGTGAAATTGTGCATGGGGAAAAAACATGGTATTCAAATAATATGACATTCTGATTTTGGTCTTCTTGGTGAACCTCAAAAGAATGACTAGAACCAATCAATGGTTGAGGTACATATATGATAGATTAAAGATAGTAGATATGTTTCTATATTTTTCTCTGGATAACAAATCACATAGAAGAGAGTCAGAGATTAAGAGTAGTTTCTCAATTAAGATTGATCTGGCCTTGAATTCGGGTTTCTTCGCTTACTTGAATTATAATTGTGGTTTTGCTAAACCTCAGATTACTCAAAATGGCAGCAGTATTTTAATTCACCTCACATTGATAGAAGTATAGTACTTAACATTGAAACTCTCACATAGTACTTTCTCAATTAGTTCAATTATTATTGCATCTATTGTTCAGCAATTGAAATACAGTAAGTTAGGGCAGTTCTTTTTTATCCTATATAATAAAAACTTAATATGCAAGCCTAATATCCCGTGGGGTGGTCATTAGACCAGGAGACTGGGAGTTCGACCACTCGCTATGATGTGTGCTGACCACCAGGGGGCGGCGCGGAACATGGCGGGCGTCGGTGATGCAGTACTGGCAGTGGGCAGCAGTGGAGGTGCTGGTGGCCCTGATGGGCCCCAATGAGAGTGGGACCATGGTGGGATGGTGGAGCAGGAGTGGGCGGCACCAGACCAAGGTGGGTGCAAGCAGGGACCAGATCGCCCCGTCAATCACCCCACAGGTGGTGATCAGTGGTGGCAGCAGGGGAGCAGGGCTGCCACCTGGCTCCCAAGTGCTGAGGGAGCCAGGCAGGGGTCCTGGCCCTTATCGATTGTCCCGCAGAAGGGATGGTGGAGCAGGTGAAGAGGTGGTGCCAGGCCAAGGTGGGGTGCCAGGCGGAGCTGTGGGGCTGTGAGGCTGGGGGCACGAGCTGGGGATCTATCTCCGCAGGCCATCCTAGGGATCCTGAATTCGTGCACCAGGCCTCTAGTATTAAATAACTAACCAAATTGTATATCCAAAGAGAAGAGTATATGTAAGAATTCTTTTGTTTTTAAATATATTTTATTGATTTTAGAGAGGAAGGGAGAGGGAGAGAGAAACATCAATGATGAGACAGAATAATGTATTGACTACCTCCGGCACATCCCCTACTGGGGATCGAGCCTGCAACCGAGGGTGGCGGGGGTAATGTGCCATGGCTGGGAATCGAACTGTGACCTCCTGGTTCATAGGGTGATGTTCAACCACTGAGATGCACCGGCTGGACTGTAAAAATTATTTTTCCACTTCCAGTGGCACAGGTCTTAGCATGTAAAATCACATTCACTAAATGCATGTGAACTAACTAGACAAAATAGTGCCTTTACTGTTATACTTACATAACATTGGCATATTTCTTTAAACTTAGAGTGCTTGTTCTAGGAAAGATGGAGTAACATAACCTCTATTTCAGAGCAAATCATATACTAAATATTTTAGTGCATATACAAAATATTTTATAGATGAATGTACAATATACAAACTTCTTCAAAAAGTTTAAAAATGTGTTCCTTAACTTCAGACCTACTTTTGAAAATTATTTTTGTAACTAAATGAAAGTTTGAGAAAAAAACACCTATATATATGCATGCTACTGCTAAAAGTACAAATAAAATGACCTACTCCTGAGAGTCATCATCTGCCTTATTTTAAGCACAGTAGCTGGAAAAACACATTATCCCCCACTGCTGCTCCCTTGCTGACATGTCAGAACTGTATTGAGTGAGTCTCTCTGAAAGGGGGTGCTCTAATTAGCTGGGGGTTCTAACACTAATCCCTGTGAAATTTTCAAAATTTGAGTTTCAAAATTAAAAAAATATATATATTATTTGAAAATATTTTTGTAATAACTTCCAATGATTCAAAAATTTATCTCTTCTTTCCTCAAATGTATAGGTTACTGAGTTAATATAAATGGATGGCCCTACCAAGGCATAAAAATAAAGAGATTGTGTCAAGTGTCATAGTGTTTGACAAATGCTAATTTACCTGAATAGCAGGACACAAATCATTTAATTTGAAAAATTTCTGTCCTTGTGAGTCAACATTCTCCTCAGTCATTGCAGTAAATACCTTACTTTCATGTTGGAACATTTTATATTTATATGGCATATACAGACTTTTAGAAAGCTCAGCACTATTATTAGGAATATGGATTTTTTGGAGAAGATTCTAATTTTAAATGACACATCTGAAAAAGAAACAGCTGGAATGGCAGATTAAAGAACTCCAGATAGATTTTGTACATAGAGCTCTCTCTCTCTCTCTCTCTCTCTCTCTCTCTCTCTCTCTCTCTCTCAAGACAAGCAAGTTAGTCACTTCAGAAATATTTTATTGAGTCTGATTTTATCATTAGGTAAAAAGATTGAGTAGTTTATATCAATGTTTATCTCAATGGAAGAGAGAGAGAGAGAGAGAGAGAAAGAGGGAGAGAGAGAGAAAGGAGACAGGGAGAAAGTATGTTGTATGTGTGCTGCCCAGTGTGTTATAGAGTTGACATATGTTAAGAGATGCATATTGTGTGTGGATACTTAATCGTATTGAACAGATTAGACAAAAAGAAAGGGGATTGGAGATTCTGCCTATATTAGGCAATAAATATCAGCTCATTCACAGATTTCATTGATTAGGAATCACAGGCTTTCTCTGGTTCTGACAGTCTCTCAATCTTCTTTCATTCCTCTTGTATACAAGTTCTTACTGCAATATGGAGATATAGCATGCAGCAAGGAGCAATGGTTAAATGTCAAATGCGTAAGTTAATGTTACTCCCTCCTTTAAAATAACAACTCTTGGTGCCAAAGAAAAACATAATTCAAAAAGTATTTCTTGTCATATTGTTTTTACTTTATATTTTTTGTTTACTCATATAGTTGGTTAATCTCTATATTACTATAAAGATAAATAAGCTTATTTTAAATAATTAGCCTGATAAACCACATGCCATAGCAATGACTATTCAAGATGCTAATAATAAAGAAAACAATTGTAATACTTTAATTTCCACAGGCGGAAAATCTACCAAATGTTTCAAAGTAAAGCCTCAATTCAACATAATAAAAACCCCTGTAAAAACCAGAGGAGTTGCTGTGATGTCTTTCCTGTTTATGAAACTGAGGTTTTCAGCTATAAAGGTAATTGATCACCTAAGATCTCCATCATTTTGAGTAGCACATCTGAAACCAGAATCCAAGTTTCTGTACTCTGAGTCTAGTATTTTTTTAACTGTTTCATATTAACTGGAGACTAGTAATGAAATTAATGCTATTTTTCTTCTTCCTTCTTTCCCTCCCCCCCTTCCTTCTTCCTTCCGTGCATATCTTTAAATGATACATTTAGCATTGTTTATTCATTATTTAATTTACTCATATTTTCAACTTTTATTATGTGCTAGGTAGCACAAAAGGTCGCAAGTAAAATGCTTAGCAAGACACAAACCTAAGCTGTATCCATAACAATTAATAAAACTCTTAAAAATAAAATGGGGGAGAGGGAGGACAAAGCCAACACATAGAATAATGGTTTCAGGCACAGTGTGATGTTTCCCTATTACATCATAGTCTATTATCAGTTCATGTTCTCTCAACTTGAGTGTGGGAAACTGTACAAAACCAGAGGGCATAATTTATATTTGCTGCCACCTATAACTGAGTTTATTTATGCAGATATGTTGTGCTTCTAAGCAATGTCTTTTATATTTGTGGTAATAAAGAAAAAAAAAGAAACAGTGATGAGATCCACAGTGCTAGACAGAGGAGAAATGTATGTTTAAAAGGTTGAGTTATATTAAATCTTCCCTTTGGCAGTCAACAGAGGTGAAACTCCTATGTGCCATTGATCATCCCTTGAACCACTGCATCAATGTTTATACAAGTGAAGTGGAAATGACCTTTGAGAAATTACCTAGGACATATCCTGACTTCAATAAGCACTATTCTTAAATCCTGTCAGTAATTTGACAGTCAGTTCTATTTTTAACCACATCTAAGGAAAAGGATTGTGTAAAATCCAATAGTAGTCTTTTCTGCTTGTAGTACAAAAAATTTCTTGCAACCTCCTTATTACTATCTTTAATCATCTAACATCACCCAGACTCTGATTTTTCCCCTTTTCATCTCTGTGTGAATAGAGAATGGAAGATCAATCACTTATCAAGAAGCCTCAAATTGGACAATCATACTTAAGTTAATATTCTATGTAAATTTTCCAATACAGGAAGGACTTGCAGGTTAAGTGTTGATTCTAATATTTTGAATATAAGCAAAGTGTATGTATATTAGAGACCCGGTGTAGGGATTCGTGCACATTAAAAGGAAATTAATCAGAAAGTGGCCAGTGGGGTGGGACTGGGTGAGATGGGCCGGACATGCCCTGGAGCTAACCTCCTGCGATCCCTCCCTGGCCGGCCACACCTGGGGCAGCGCTGTGGCTGGAAGATTGTCTGCGGAGTGAGCAGGGTCTCTCTGGCAGGTGGGGTCCCTCGGCCTGGCCTGTGGGGATTGGGCCAAAACTGGCTCTCTGACATCGCCAGAGGGGTCCTGGATTACAAGAGGACAGTTTTCGGGTGACCCACCCTGGAATCAGGCTCCCTCCTCTCTGGTTCTGGGTGCATCACCCGAGAACTGCAGCTTCCAAGTCACCGCAGCTCAGCACCTCCTGCATTGAGCGTCTACCCCAGGGGTGGGCAAACTTTTTACTCGAGGGCCACAACGGGTTCTTAAACTGGACCGGAGGGCCGGAACAAAAGCATGGATGGAGTGTTTGTGTGAACTAATATAAATTCAAAGTAAACATCATTACATAAAAGGGTACGGTCTTTTTTTTTTTTTTTCTTAGTTTTATTCATTTCAAACGGGCCGGATCCGGCCCGCGGGTCATAGTTTGCCCACGGCTGGTCTACCCCCTGGTGTTCATTGCACATCATAGCTTCCGGTTTGACGGTCGAATGGTAGGACAGTTGCTTAGGCTTTTATATATATGTGTGTGTGTGTGTGTGTGTGTGTGTGTGTGTGTGTGTGTGTGTGTGTTTAAATAGATTCTACAATCACATGAAAACTTGGAAACACTGGATTTTCCAAAAAGGTAAGGAGATTGAAAGCATTGGTTTTTAGGTCAACCGAAAGATACGTGTGCTTTTAGAGACATGGATTCATCAATGTATTCATTTATTTCACTTATTCAGTTTTTTGTGTGTTTTTTTTTTCATTCAACCATAACTTACTGAGTATATGTGCTGAATAAAGTACTATGTGCTATGTGTTAGTGATACAAAACACAGATAAACCATCCTTCAAAAACTCACAATCTATTGGGTGACTTTGGTTTACATATATTTGTATTAGATCAAATCTTTCAGAAGGGACAAATAACCTATGAAGATGATATCATAAAGGTGAAGGCAGAAAGAGTTTCAAGAAGTGAGAGGTGAACATTGTAAAGATTCATTTTGAAAATGGGATACAGTAATTTCAATTTTCCATAAAGCAAGTAATATTAAATCTCTGATTTGAATTCTTGCCAACAGATGGCCGACATTAATACTGTAGCCGGTGAGAGCAAGAATATAAGTGCAGCTGTGTGAAAAACTTTATATGTGTATAGATTTCAAAATATTATTCCCATTTTTATAATTTACTATAAAGACTTGGGGTTACATGTTGCCTAACCAGTGAATAAATTGAACAGGCATTCCATTTGAAATTTATGCTTTTACAAAATTCTATTAAATTGAGGAGAAGATGAAATTATAAGTAATATTACTTTGCATTGTGGACTGTATTGTGTTCCCCCAAGTTTATGTTAAAATTCTACCCAACAATGAGACTGCATTTGAAAATAGGACCTTTAAAAGGGTAATTAGGGTACAATGAGATCATAAGGCTAGGAATCTAATCCAGTAGGACTGGTATCCTTATAAGAGTAGAAAGAGATACCAGGGATGGATGTGCACAGAGTACACAATGAGAGGATGGCATTCTGCAAACCAGGAACAGAGGTCTTACCAGAAACCAGCCCTGATGGGACCTTGACCTCAGTCTTCCAGCATCCAGCACTAGGAGAAATTTCTGTTTAGGTTACACAGTCTGTGGTATTTTGTTATGGCAGCTGAGCTAATACACTTTATTAAGGAAAAACAATACCAACAAGTACCTTATACTATGTTCTTAGTGGTGATTGGTCATGTGTTTAGAACTTTATGAGTATAATCTCATCTCTTCCTCAGGACAGTCTGAGGAGATACGTACTTTGGTGATGCCATGGTATAAATGTGAGGTACAGAGAGGTGCAGTGACTTGTCAAAGGTCAGCTAGCTAGTGAGTAAGTCATTGTTCTTGAGGGAAAGAGTACAGAGTAACCATCATTAACATAACTTTTCTTTTGTAATATTGTTCACATATTTTATTTAATATTAAAAATAATTAAAACTTTAACATTACAATGTAATCTCATTTTGTTACATTATAAACGCAAACAAAATACAGTTTTAATAGAATTTAAAATACTATTGATAAAGGTAAATTTATAAACTTTATCAATTGCTGCAACTCCATTTTTTGAAAAAATGAAACATTAAAACAGAAGTGGGAGGAAGAATATTGCAAATATAAGTATTACATTTAATGTTTGATAGCATAATGTAATTGCAAAAGACTTGGTTACTATTTAAAGGGCAGATCATATAAACCCAATACTAAATTTTAAAACCTACAACATTCCCAAATAGACTTGCTAGTGATTAAAAAATATACATTTATGAGCATGAAAGCTTGAAATGTAATAAGGGCCCAGATGAGTTAGTGACGGCTGTCGTAAAATCATCAGAGCATTTTATTTACAATTTGTAATAAAGCTGTCACACATTGAATTTATAAAAGCATTTATCTTAGAAAAATAAATCTGCTTGCCAAGGGCAAGTTAATAACCTCTACAGTTCATTTCAATATATGGACAAAGAGATAGTTTGAGTAATAGAGACTTATAAGACGTTCATTGGAGAAATGTATAGGATGCTGTGACAATGAAAATATCACTCAAAAGGATTCTATGCTGTGAATTAACAGCAGGAATACTTTCTACATCATCTGAAATACAAATCAATATTGTTAACTACCAACCTAAAGGACATGAACACAGAGAAAAGTGTGTCCATGTGTCCTATTTTCAAAAAACAATTAAAAATATTTCAATTTAAGAATCAAAAGAACATGTGGATTTTTGAAATACCTAACTGAATGTGTAGTTATTTCCTAATGATTAGATGTCATTTGCTTATTTGAATAATCTAAGGGAAGAAAATGTTATTTAATACATGGGGTTTTACATATACTTGGAAATGTAAACATATACAATTTTAAAAAATAGATTCCTTGAAATTTCAGGCAAGTTTGATGGAAGCACAGAAGACATCAGTTAGACGCTGTTTAAAATAAGTACAGTGATAGTATGATATAGTTGCAAAAGTCTCAGCCCTCATCATGAGGTTGGACAAGTCACCTAACCTTTTTGTGGTTCATGTTCTTCAGAATGTTCATAAGGATTTCCAGTGTTACTTTGTATACTCCCTTGGAAATGCAAATATAATCTTGAGTATAAAATTTCAGGAGCATTTAGATGTGTGTATTTTCTCTAAATGTAATGCTGTATAAAGAGAGAGGACATGCAAGATATAAAACCTATAAAATCTTTTAGTTAGAACAGGGTCAGCAAATTTTTCCTTAAAGGGTAAATACTCAACTCCACATTGTAATTGGAAAGCAATTATAACAATATGTAAACAGCTGGGTGTGGCTATGTTCCAAGAAAATTCTATTTACAGAAACAGACAGGGGATGTAAGTCAGTCAAAGAACCATAATTTGACAGCCATTTCAAAGAAAAAAAAGAGCTTTATATTTTCTTTTTGAAAAGACACTGAAATTTTGCTTTGAAAATTATCAATTTTATGTTTGGTTTTCCTATTGAAAAAGTAAAATTATATACATGAAGAATTTCCCATTGATCAGCATATTTTTCTTTACTTTTGATCATCCCATAAACTTGATACTGTTGTAATAAAGCCAGTTATTGATTAACTGGAAAGGAGCAAAGAGAGGGTCAAATAGACACATGCCCAGTAAAGTCTGGGTGACAAAGGGAGAGTACTTGTATGTCAGTCACACATGGGAACAGGTCATTGTGTAGTGTAGGTGTGGCCACTGAAAGCATGAGAAGATTTAAGATACTTAATCTCCTAAACAAAGGAGTTCTCTCCCTTGTCCCTCTTGGTTCCCTGACAATTTTGTTGCAGGGGACACGCTCTGTTGGCTCCCCAACATTTGCCCACATGGCCCACAGCCATGTGGACCCCCCACAATAGACTGATGGACTGTAACTAGCCTAATGCTAACTTGGAACCAGCTCTACCATGAAATGGAAACTCTGGACACTGGCTTTACTTTTGGCTCTGCCCAATCTCCAGCTGCACCTCTTCCAGGACTGGATTAAGGGAAATGGGACTTTCTAAATCAAACAATGTAATTCCACACAAATAAAAACCACTCATCTTCCCATGTGAGTCTCAGAAAATCATTTTTCTCTAGATATTGTAAGGACTCCACTCCCAGCACTCAGTGGGGAAAAGGATCCCCCAATTCTACTGGTGGATGTTCCACTTTCACTAGTAACAAACTCAAATATCCTTCCTAAGTTTTTGTTTGTTTTTATAAGTGATGAAACAAGAAATCCCACAGGTTGAAGAATTTGGACAGCAAATTGGTCCATTGGTTTTGTTAAGAATGTACTAAATTATTTTATGCACAAAGCACTTCTTTTGGCAACTCCTGGTTCAGATTCTAGCTCTGGATAACCATCTTTGTTTTCTCTTATATGCACCAGGACCGATAACAATATTTACTTTACAGGATTGTTGTGAAGCTTAGGTGAGCTAATCCTACAAAATAAAGAGGTAATATGCAAATTAACCCTCATGCCCTCACAAGATGGCTGCCTATGAGTAGGCCGGCAGGGGGGTTAGTGAGAGACAACCAAATGACTGAACAGCAGGCTGTGTGGGGCAACCAGGCCGGCGGGAGAGGGCCATGAGGGGCGACCAGGCTGGCAGGGGGGGCAGTTAGGAGCAACCAGGCCAGCAGGGAGGGGGCAGTTGGGGGCAACCTGGATGGCAGAGGGGGGCAGTTAGGGGCAATCAGGCCAGCATGCAGAGGCAGTGAGGTGAGATCAGCCTGGCAGGTGGGGGCAGTTAGGGGCGAGTGAGTGATTAGGAGCCAGCAGTCCAGGATTGTGAGAGGAATGTCCGACTGCCAGTTTAGGCCTGATCCCCAGGATTGGGCCTAAACCGGCAGTCAGACATCCCCCAAGGGGTCCCGGATTGGAGAGGGTGCAGGCTGGGCTGAGGGTACCCCCCATGCACGAATTTCATGCACCTGGCCTCTAGTGGGTATATAAAACTTTACAAGTTCACCAAATATAGAAAGTATACAATAGTAGACATTGTTATCACTGTAGTTAATAATTAATGTTAATAATTAATAAATATCCCAGGTCTTTGAATAACTTATGTGCAGTTAAAGACAAGGAAAAAATAAATATATAAAATATCCCACAATGTAACAGAAACAAATATTTTACTACAAGCCGATATTTAAGGGTTAATAAGCAGGAAGTAGATCAATTAAGGAAGGTTGAGGGAAACAATGAAGATGATGTGTTTTACACTGGATCCTGAAGTAGGACATTGTCATTGGTAGGTATTTGGTGATGGAGCCCAAGAGAGGATGCTGTTCAAGCAGGCCCCAAAGCAGAGGAAATGCCCAGGGACTTGCTTGCCTCTAGGCCTCACTTTTAATGATTTCAGGCTGGGTTACAGCACCAGGAGCATTCAGATATCAGGCCATATCTGCTCACTAGAAAATACAACATTTTTGAAAATGTATATAAATTTTTTTCTATAGAATACTTGCCTAGTATTTCATCTCAAGATGGTATTTGCTCCCTTAGAATAAAGAGTTTTATGAAAGGATCTTGCATGGGAGAGAATTATATAGAGAAGAAACTAAAGAACCGTTTCTTAGGGCAAGTATGGTAAGAACAAATGTGGTCAGCATTCTAGATTTTAAATGTAGAGATAAAATGTTCTTGTGAAAAGAAAGAGCCACTGAAATCATTCTCAAGGAACTGGGAAGAGTTGAGAGAAGACTAGAAAGAGACAGAGCACTGCCACCTACTCCAGAGCTGGCTCCCTCTTGTCTTATAATCTCAAGTCATTATCATACCATCTTTATGTTTCAGGTTTCGTCTCTGAAAGTGAAGAAAACACATTGAGTGACAGGTATTCCTACCAGAGTCTATAACCATTTCATGTAGTCATGGCAAAAGAACGAAGCAGAAGTGTGCTTGGAACCAGAACTCTAACTGCACCCTTTTAATAGGGAAGGAACTTCTGAAATCATCATTTTAATTCTTGTGTTATTTAAAAGATTAAAGGACACAGATTTTAATTATTTCACATTAAGTTTTGTAGGCAAGGAAAGGTACTATAAATACAGAGCTAGAATCATGTGGAGCGGTACAGGGATATAAAGCTGAAAAAAAATTCTATTGTGTTATAGGAGGACAGAAGACCAGCAGGAAAAATCAAGGAGTGATAATAGATGAAGGTTTAAAAGTACTGTTATGTAACACCAATTTGGAATTAAGACTGTAGCTAATGATTTTGTTTTTGTAATCTACAAAGTACTTTATTATATGGTATCCCATTTCATCGTCATAATAAGCCTGTAAGACAAAATTTATCCCATGAAAAATTTCAATACTGGCTCAGATTTATGAAGCCTAGATCTTTTGAATTCCAATCTGGTTGCCCTCCTCAAAGCTAATCGGCAACCCCTGCAGCTAAGAAGCATGGTGCTGTGATTGAGCAGTATTTGTTGTTCATCTTTGCAGCCCTGTGAACTTTACTGAGAAAGGGGAAAGAAGGCATTTCACTATTGCAATTATGTAGTAACCAGGAGATCAGTGCTTAGGGGACTGAACATGTGGAACTGCATGGATGACTGAAATATAGTGTTCAGAAACTTTCTTGGACCCTGGTCCTGGTGTCTTGGGGACTTTGAGTTTGGCATGCAGAGATTTAGCTTGTGAAGGGTGGCTACTGCTACTGTTGATATTAACTCTAAACCAGTTGTCAACATTTAACTGCCAGAAGATTTTGCGTAAAAGTTTGAACTTCCAACTTTTTACATTTACAGATCTGGTATTAATTTGCTGGAAGTGGACAGTAGCTATAATAGCGCTCTCTTTGCCCAAGTTGTGATAATTTTCTATCATTTTTTCTCTTTTCTTTTTTTAAAATGTAATTAACAGTACTATGTTGTATGCTTAAAATTTGCTAAGAGGATAGATCTTATGCTGTGTCCTTATTACAAACTTATAAGAAATAAAGTGGGCCAGAGGAAACTTTGGAGGTGATGAGTATGTTTATGTTATAGATCGCAGTGATGGTTTCATGGATGTGGACTAATTTCTAAACTTATCAATTTGTGTGCTTAAACATGTACATCTTTTTGTAGATCAGTCATACCTATTGCTTCTTTTTTTTAAAAAAAATCTTTATTGTTTAAAGTATTACATATGTGTCCTTTTTCCCCTAATGACTTCTCCCCGGCCACTGCCACCCTCCAGCATATGGCTTCACCACCCCTAGTGTCTGTGTCCATTGGTTATGCTCATATACATGCATACAGGTCCTCTGGTTGATCTCTTAACCCCCCACACCACCCTCCTCTGCCTTCCCTCTGAGGTTTGATGGTATGTTTGATGCTTCTCTGTCTCTGGATCTATTTTTGTTCATCAGTTTATGTTGTTCATTATATTGGACAAATGAGTGAGATCATGTGATACTTATCTTTCTCCAACTGGCTTAGTTCGCTAGCATAATGCTCTCCATGTCCATCAATGCTGTTGCGAATGGTAAGAGTTCTTTTTTTACAGCAACATAGTATTCCATTGTGTAGATGTACCACTGCTTTTTAATCTACTCATCTGTTGATAGGCACTTAGGCTGTTTTCAAATCTTAGCTATTGTAAACTGTGCTGCTATGAACTTAGGGGTGCATATATCCTTTCTGATTGGTGTTTCTGATTTCTTGGGATATATTCCTAGAAGTGGGATTACTAGGTCAAATTTAACTTGATAGTCTTCATATATTTCATTTACCCTTCTGACCCCTGGAGACTTAAATTTTTAAGACTTGATTTATAATCTGAGGTTCTCGAAGACCATAAGAATATTTTTTATCCTTTGTCTGCCATGAGCATTCCAATATATTGCATGTGGGCCAAGATTAGAAAAACTAACATCCAGCCTTAGGGGGCACCTCAGGTATATAAAGAGGGAGAGAAAAGTTTACAAAATAGAGAGTAAGTGGCAGTCACAAAGTAAAAACACAGTATTCTGCTACCAAAGCCAGACACCTAACTGTATCAAAGCCAGTGAAAATAACCTCTTTGATTTTATGTCACTTGCGATTTTGTCTGTCCAGAAAAAAATTGATATCTGTCCCTCTAAAAAGTAGAGAGTTCATTGAAATTCAAATTTTTTTCATATGATATCAACCCTTTGGAATTATCTCAGAATAAACCACTTATGCAATGAATTAAAGAAGGAAAATAAGCAAATTAGATAAATTTTATTCATCACCAAACATTCATATTCTTTCACATAAATTAAATTATAATGTGTAATATGTATTAAGTGTTGCGGTCTTAACTCTTGAATTACTGCCCAGTTCACTGTAGCATAAATTATAATAAAATGCTTCTAGGACTAGTAGATGCAAAAGGGTCCCATTTGCCATGTTCTGATGATTAAAACAAGAAGATTTCCCTTCCAAGTGACAAGCATGTTCCGTGTAAAGCCAACTGAATGAAAATAACTTGTAAAACTATTTTTAGATTTTAAAGAAGCATGCTATACATTCCCTCCAATAATACTAGTTAAAGTGAATGCAAAAGAAAACTATCTTACCTATGAAATGTTTCCCTATTCTTTTCCTTACCAATTCTATAATGGTCATTCTCAACTACTACCTATGTCTATAAAATATAAATTATGTAGTATACCAGGCACTGCATTTTTATTTTATTTTTAAAATTTCTTTTTATTGTTGAAAGTATTACAGATGTGCCCCCCCTTGACCCTTTCCACCCTGCCCCCCAGGCCTTCACCAAGGAACTGTATTTTTAAATAGGATATATTAATTCAACCATACATGAAAAATATATTCTAATATATACAACTAACTGAAAAAAAAAACCACACATAATATTTTTTCTACACTGAGGTGAGAACTTATTTAATATAATGACAAACAGGGTAATCAAAATACTTTCAGGCTCATTTTAATTTCATATTCTTTCATGTTAAAATATATTTACTACTTTAATTTAAATTAGGCATGATTTATTAAATTTTAAATTATATTTCACCCCTATACATGTGGGAGTTAACTTGTTGTATATGACCCTTAGGTGAGTTATACACCAAAATAAAATAACATAATAAACCCAATTTTGAACATAACTTCAAACTCTATGAGCAAGTATAGTTCAGGAAAACTCTATGTGGTATGATCTAATGAAGAACAGAAATCTGCACCACCTTTACAATTATATAACATTTAAATTTGGTTCTGAAAAAGGCCTCAGGAGTCAACTGTAAAGAGGTCAAGGAGAAGGACCCTGGAGTCTTTACAAAGCTGAGACCCAAACTCCCCTTATTAGTGATAGAAAATTCAGAATGAAAGTTGAATGAAATCCCAGTTTATATAATTGTTTAGCTGTTCCTTTACTAATTCCCATTTCAGTATCCTTTTTAGTATGATATATTGCATAATTAGTCGCAATACCCTATCTTTGATTTTCTGTACTTATTCTACTGTTTCCTTAGATGCTATCATAAGATAAACTGAGAAAAAAACTTGAAAAGATAAAGAAACTTGCTAGGAGTCCTTTCTAATGGCTCTTTCAGGTTTATCTCTACCTCACATTATTTTTTACTTGTTTTATAATTCTGTAGGTTTTAGATTTCTAATAGAAATGCAGATTTTATCTAATAGACAGGCACTTGATTATTGTCCTGTGGATATTGATTGCATCTATTTGTAAATTCATTTCAGAATTCCACAGTGTTCCTTTGGAATCTCCTTTGAACTAGTTGTATCCTTTTTACCAGTTTCTTCATCAATTAATGAATTAAATAAAGCTTTGATATGTGTCTATCTTATATTTATATCAATCATTATTTTATATTTATAAATAAATATTCTTTGACAACATTTATTCTCCAGTTCATTCCATTCATCTTTCCTGTTTTGACTACTGGAATGTCATCTTTTACTGTTTTCTAATTCTATGGTCACTAAATCTCATGACAAACAGTATCAGCCCCATGTAGATATTGGAATTTATATTTACTTTTTTGATTTATTAACCTTACTGTATGTACCCCTTCCTCCCTCATGTCATGTACATCTAACTCATCAGCATTCATGTTCCACATTTACTAATCCTCAGGCCTCACCTGGACCACCACCACACTTTTGTTCTTTCTATGGTTTCAACGATACACAGAAAACTGCTAAATATCTTGTCTAGCTCCAATATTTTTTAGGAATCCAGATTAATTATATTATTTATTTTCATTATTAAAGTTCTCTGTTGTCTACCATTTCATACTGTATTGTCAAGAGCTATGAAAGGTTTAAATTTTACTTTGCTGTTAAGCTATTAAGTTAAGCTGATGGAGATTCATGGATGCTGGCAGAAGACAGACTCCTGGGTCAGAATCAGCAACAAAGGACTTTGTTATTCATGACCTTCCTAATTATGTGGGCTCTCCTTGTTCCCTAAATCCCATGGGGGGAAATGTGGATGTGGGTCCAGCTTGATGCTGTGCACACAGTGAGTTTGCATCACAGCTAAAAAGCCCCAAGCTTAGGAAATTCTTTTAGAAGAGACTGCAAGCAATCCTACCCAACATTTGTCTCAAAGAGAGACATTATTTTCATTAGTTTCATATTGAACAGCAAATACATCTGCCTCCTACTCAACAGAGACACTATTATTACAGTGGTTAGTTATTAACAAAGGAAGGGAGCAAATAAAACCAGGCATTAAGCCTGCATGATTAGAAAGGGGCAGCTTCATAGGCTCCCAGGGACAACTGGCCCATAGTCAGGATTACCAGGGGAAGGGATAAAACAATAGTTGGGGAATTCCTATACTGAGGCATGTGCAATAGAAGCCAAGACAAGGACCATAAAGGGGAGGAGTCTAGCCTGGGAAAATCTGGTAAAAAGATCAGGTGGGATAAAGGCACAAAACTCTGGAAGATGCAGGAAAGGGTTTGGTAGAGAGAGGGTCTAGCGAAAGCCTGAGAAGAATTAGGAAGAAGATTGATTACTTTGAAATAAAATTTACCCCTTCTCAGGCCCAAAGTAATATAATCAAAGCTTAACAAAGGCTTGAGATTCATTTGTTCACATGCTAGCAGCCTTGTGGGCCCAAGTGCAACATGGTTGGGGCCCAGGCACTATGGAGCCTTGGCATCAGACATACAAATGGAGAAATGAGATGCAGAGAAGTTCTGCATCTCTGGTCTTGGCCTTTTGGGTCCTGACAGGTGTGGGTACGGGTCTGAGGTTCCAGAGGTTGGACTTCTTCTGCAGCAAGACGGAGCTGAGCCACTTGGTCATGGATGAGACATTGGGCACATAGGGGCAATCCTTTTTTTCTGCAATAAATCTTACCACTACAGCTCACATCCTCCTATGCGTGCGTCCCCGAAATGCTTTTCTTGCCACTCCATAGAAAGATCCTATGTCCATCAGAAACATTATCACTGACTTCTACAGCTATTCACTACCTTGAAAGTATAGTTCAGAACAAAAGCCTTCAGTGCCTCTGTTTACAAGATGTGCCAAAAAAATGAGAGACCAATGTAGGCTTGACTCTCAAACAAAGCCAAAATCCTGAGATAAGCATTTGGGAGCTTTCAGAAACTTTTCCTCAGCTTATTTCTTTAGCATTGGTTCTGCCTCAGAGCATGCAGTGAATAAACTTTATACTCCATACATATGGGACTAAGTGTAGGGAATTAAATAAATGATTAATGACTATTAAATTGATGGAGAAGTGGAAGTTAGAATTAATTCATTATAGTTTTAAAATTAATTCATTATAGTTTTTGATCCATGTTCTTTTAGTTAGATTTTATGATACACTCTACTTGCTGTTTTTCCTAAAAGGAGAAATTTCAACATTAAAATACCAACAACATCCTCAGGAAACAAATGACAATGAGGTTAGGGGATCCCATCTGAGAATACAATAACAACTATTCAACTTTTACACAAATAGTACTCAATCTCAGTCACAGATGAGTAAATGTGCCTGATTTAATGCTCCCAGCCCCCTTAATGGGATAAAGAGGGTTAGGAAAGAAGGAAAGTTGATAACATGTAATAATTTTCCACTTCAAAGTAAAGAAAGCATTAGTCATCACTTAAAATCCCAAGCCTACATTATACCTTACATTTAATTAAAGTCAGAGATTTATTAGTAAGAAAGAGTAAGGGAAAAATAAATCAAAGTAAGTCATGCAGACTAAGGAGAGATGGTTTTAAAAAAGTAATTTTTAAGAGAATATAATGTATTCAGTTATATTTTGAGAAACGTCTCGGGTGAGGAAGACTATAATAGTCAAGCAGAAAAGCTAATGTAAGCTATACATTTTGGAAAAATATCTGATGAAAGAAATATCATGTTTGCAAATAACATCATGAATAACCACACATTATATCTCACATTTGTAATTTTTAATGTTAAAAAAACATTTTCTTTAGTTAAGGCAACTTTTATAATTTATTATAAGTTAGTTGAAAGCTTAAATTACCTTGGTACTCAGAGTAAATTTCACATTGAAATGTATAAAAAAATACAAGATTGCTTTGCTCTTTAAAACTGAAACTTCCTTAAACAGTTGCCTTTTAATATAAAGTTTAATAAAAATGTATTGTTATTTTTTGAGGATTAATAACACTAAAAAATAAAGAAAAACCTAAAATAAGCATTACTGTTTACATAAAATATCAAATATATAACTTAGTGAATATTAAATACAATCCAAATCAAAATCATGCTAATTCTATATAATAAAGAGCTAATATGCAAATCGTTGTCATGCCCTCTCCCCATCACACCATAAGGGCTCAGACACTCAACACTGGGACAGAGAAATGGGGACCAGCCAGGCACAAATGAGCTTACAAGAGAGGAATGGGGACCAGCCAGGCTGCGGCCCGGGAGAGGGACAAGCTGCCCACCCTGCGGTCCTGGGCGCCTGTGACCCGCTGGAGGAGGGAATCCTGGGTCCCAGGTGCAGGGTGAGGCAGAGGCAATTAGGGGTGATCAGGCCAGCAGGGGAGAAGTTAGGGGCAATCAGGCCAGTAGGGGAGTAGTTAGGGGCTATCAGGCAGGCAGGCAGGCGAGCAGTTAGGATCCAGCAGTCCCGGATTGCAAGAGGCAGTCGGACATCCCCCAAGGGGTCCCGAATTGGAGAGGGTGAAGGCCGGGCTGAGAAACACTCCCCACCCCTGCACAAATTTCATATACCGGGCCTCTAGTATACTATAAATATCCTATACAATAAAAGACTAATATGCAAATAGACAGAATGGCAGAACAACCGGTTGCTATGACATGCACTGACCACCATGGGCACATGTGGTACATGGTGGGCATCAACAACAGATGGCAGAGCGCAGAACATGGAGGGTGTCAGTTGTGGCAGGATGGTGGAGCAGGTGAGCAAGGGTGTCAGACCAAGGTGGGGTGTCGGTTGCTGTCATCGGGGCAAGCCTCTGGTGGTTACTGAAAATTCTTTGCTCCCGGATGCCGCGGTCCCACCGGGCACTCACACCTGCTGCTGGCACTGACCCCGCTCGCACCCGCTGCTGGCGCCCAATGGTGGCAGAAGTGGGGCTGCAGGCAGACAGGGACCAGGGGCTGTGGCGGGAGGGGCCAGGCGGGAATGTGGAGGATGGGCTGAGACCCGCCCCTGTGCCCACCACAGCCTCACGCCCCACAGTTCCTTTCAAGGTGCACGAATTCATACACTGGGCTCCTAGTACTTATTTTAAATTGCAAAAACCTTGACATTGAAAAAAAATGTATTTTACTTGGGCAAGAAACTTGAGGAAACAACTTTTGTTAAAAACTGTATGTTAAAATAAAGAAAATGAAAGGGCTCAATTTTGAGTCTCTTCTAGTCGCACAGATCAAAAGATGATGAGAAAAATGTAGAGAATGCACATTTCCAGAAAAATATTGAGAGTCAATAAAATATGCCAAGAGTTGAGATTTGAGAAAACATTTGAATTTTTTTTGAATGGTACAGACATAAATTTAAAGTGAAAGAGGTTTCTCAAAAACATTTTAACCCCTCCCATACTCCAGAACTCTTTGTTTTATAAGATCTACTATTGACTAATTTTATTGTTGAGCTAAATGTAAATGAGAATAATGTGGTTTTAATTGCATGCGGATTTACTACACAACAGATACCTTGAAACCATCTTATTAATCAGAGAAAAAGAGTTAACTAGTGTTCTTTATAATTTTTAAAATTTTATTTTTAATTAGACACTTGAATTTAAATCTATAAACCTCTTCCCATTATTATAATGTATTTTCAAGCCAACATTTACCTAGGGTCTTTAAAAATTCAAACTGATTTTTGAAATTACAAAACAGTGTCTATGGAGAAATATTTTAAATTTAGAAATTCAGAATTAGTGTTTAGAAATTACAATTTGGGACTCTTCAATTTTGGGACCTGGTACTTAGAACTGAATCTTGTGAAGGAACTCATCCTGACAGGGTCATCTTGGTGGAAAAGAGCATCTGTCACCCGTCACAGGGAATCTCACTATGGACCAATGGGTGGTTCAGTGAGAGTTGTGTGAATTCTAGGGAAATCGTTTATGCTATTTTCTGACATTTGTGAGTTTCAAGGACTATACTTTCACACTTTTTCAGATAGGGCTAGAACCTAAAAAAATGTAACATAGAATGTAGCCACTAATCTTATGCATTCTCACACTGGCAAATACTACTAACTTTCCAATTACTCGAAACTTTATAAGACCTGGTAAAGATTATCCCTTTAACTCTAGGCCAATTTATTGATTTAACTACCAATGAACAGTCTCCACAAGCACCTAAAACTTTCCTAAGACCTTTCCTCTCCTTGACTCCTTATCCGAGAACGGCATCATTACCATCTATCTAAAGCACCAGTCTAATCCTTCCATTTCTGCTGCTCCAAAAGCACATCAATTAATGAAGAGTCTGTTCTTTTAATTAAAAACCTTATTGTGTCCATTTCAGGTTTGCATGCATCTGTAGGAAATAATACAGAGAGATCTTGTGTATACTTTACCTAGTTGTTTCCAATGGTAATAGTTTATAAAATTATGGTACAATATCACAACCATGATGCTGATAGGCACTGAAACAATACACAGATCTTATTGATGTTTCCTCAGTTCTGTTTCTGTGTGTGTGTGTGTGTGTGTGTGTGTGTGTGTGTGTGTTTAGGTATGTACAAATTTATCACATGAGTCCATGTATATATCACCACAGGAGGTATTGAATAGTTACACCACCACAAAGTCCTACTAGTTTTGTTTGTTTGTTTTTTATTCTCAATTTCTCTTCTTTTACTCTCCTCTCCAATCTCTAACCTCCTGTATTGAAATAACCTCCTTGCAAGCATTCATGACTCTAGACTTCCAGTCCCTCCAATTTCTCTTTCACAACGCATTTATAAAATGCAAATCTGCCCTCTAGGCAACTTCCAGAAAAGCTAGTTCTCTAAGTCTCTGACTTATAGTAAATTTACATACTGGAGAAGTACTGCACATTACTAAAATATAAAATTTGAATACAAAGTGACTGACATAATATATTAGTCATATAAAGAAAAAAAATCAAATACTTTTGTGACCTGTCCTATTACATTATTCAGTGACAATTAACAGTTTTATTTGTGAATTTGGTGGTTCTCATAGTCACACAATGTAAAATTTTATAAGAAATTGATAGAAACTATATGTCTACTTTACTTTTATATTTTGAAATATTAAAACAAATGGCCTATCAGCTCTTGTTTTTCAAATTTATATCACTTCAGTCACAACTCTGCAACTGAAGTAAAAAAATCAAAGACATAGACCTGAGAAAGTAAAATTACTGCACTTAAAGATGAATTTCTGAAATATACTGGTATAATTACCAATTTATTCACAGGCAGCTATAAATTGCTATTAATGATTTGTATATTGAGTATCATGACATGTCACATTACTTCTAAGAGTATGCTCCTTTGCTATCAATAATTTGTCTTACGGTTTCTAGAAATTTGTTGACTCCTCTCCATTTCTCTTCTCTCAAGATAAGTTCTCTTGAGAGTTAATCATGTAACTTACTAGAAATTTATCCAAATTACTTCCAACCCAGAGTAAACTGTGTCATGTTACACGCTGAGAGAGATTACTAAATTATAAGAATGGATAAGCCATTCTTTCATTTTTTTCAGATGCAAATTAAAAGAGATGTCATATAATATTAATGCTCATGTGGTCTAGTACTTACCTGGTTCTATAAGAAGGGCAATAAGAACTTGACATAACCCTTTCTCTCTTCTCTCACATGATAGCAGCATGACTCTTAGTGACTATAAAGTATGGCAATAAAAACCTCATAAATATAGGTCATTGGATGAGAAATGGTGTGAGGATGGGAGGAAAAGGTGAAAGGAATAAGAACAATTTGCCAGGTTTTTGTTTGTTTGTTTGTTTGTTTTTTTAAATATATTTTATTGATTTTTTTACAGAGAAGAAGGAAGAGGGACAGAGAGTTAGAAACATCGATGAGAGAGATCGATCAGCTGCCTCCTGCACGCCCCTACTGGGGATGTGCCCGCAACCAAGGTACATGCCCTTGACCGGAATCAAACCTGGGACCCTTGAGTCCGCAGGCTGACGCTCTATCCACTGAGCCAAACCGGTTCGGCAGTTTGTTTTGTTAATGCTCACTGGAGGATATTCTTTTCAATTGACTTTTAAACAGAAGTGAGGAAGGGAAAGAAGGGGGAGAGAGAGGCAGAAAATCAATGTGAGAGAGACACATTGATTGGTTGCTTCCAGCACATACTCCAACTGGAGTCAGGGATGGATCCTGCAATTCAGGTATGTGCCCTTGACCAGGAATCAAACCTGAGACCCTTCCATGTGCAGGCCGACTCTCCAATCACTGAACAACACCGGCCAGGGTCAAATTGCCAGTTTTAAAAATAGCGATGGGAATTTAAAGTGCAGCACAGCGAATGTAGTCAACAATATTGTAATAACTATGTATGCTGCCAGAAAAGTACTAGACTTATTGAGGTGATCACTTCATAAGGTATATAAATGTCTAATCACTATGTTGTATAATTGAAATTAATATAATATTGAATGTCAACTATAATTGAAAAATAATTTTAAAAAATTAAAAACATGGAAACTAATTTTTATCTTAGATATTAATCATTACATTGTATTTAGCTACATTATGTATATGAGCATACCTGTCTTTAAAGTTTTTACACATTTCTAATTAAAACACTTTCTGACAAAGAGTCTAATCTCTAATATATTGTGGTGCTTAATCTTACATGTTAACTTGTCTAGGCCTTTGTATCCAATTACTTAATTAAACATGTTTCTGAGGAGGTATTTTGTAGATGTAGTTTACATTTTCAATCAGTTGACTTTAAGTAAAGCAGATTACCCTTGATTAGTTGGGTGGGTCTCACTCAATCCCTTGAAGGCCTTAAGAACAAAAACAGATAAAGAAATTCTATCTCAAGAATTCAACATCAGCTCCTCTTTGAGTTTCAATCTTCAGGCCTCCTACACATTTTAGATCCTCAACCCCCACAATTTGGTAAGCTAATTCTTTAAAATAAATCTTTCTTCTAGCTCTATAAATGGATAGATATTATATAGATATGGAGATAGAAATAGATATAAAGATAAGCATATGGATTAGATATAGATATTTCCTATTGGATTTGTATGGAGGATCCTAATACTAATAACACTGATTAATAATATAAGTATTATTGACTAATGAAATGGGCATATTGACAGCATATTAAAACCACCCTAATAGTTTCAAAGGACAGTGGTGATTGTCTCCCTTGTTCCATTTCTCCATCCTTTATCAAGTAGCACCAAATAGCTTGGTTGATCAGCTGAAATGAACTCACCCTTGGTTCCAGAATTAGGCTTGGATTAGTCCAGAAAAAACCTGCATAATCCCAGTATACCCATCACCATTCATCTTCACTATTGAGTAGTGATGGAGATGAGTTATCTCACTTTAAAATGTCTACTTTTGAAAGCTTAAGTTTCACATTAAAACACAGTCTAAACTTATACTAACTTATATACTTCAAGTCTCTACTCAAATGTCACCTATCAGGTAACATCACCTTCCATAAAAGTACCAAAAGTGACAGTCTTCTAGCTCTCTTAGTTTCCATAA
The DNA here is from genome assembly GCF_000147115.1 of Myotis lucifugus. NCBI lineage: Eukaryota > Metazoa > Chordata > Mammalia > Chiroptera > Vespertilionidae > Myotis > Myotis lucifugus. The sequence goes on along the minus strand of NW_005871168.1, from coordinate 630,415 downwards.
TTTGCTTCTCAGTAGCAATATCATACCATAGTTTCATTTGTTATTTTTCTGGTTTCCACATTATTCTTCATGATGTTCACTGCCATTCCACGAGTGTCTATAATGGTGCCTGTCACACAGACAACACCCAGAAAACATTTGCTTGATGAATGAAAGAACTGCAACTAGTAACATCTTTAAGTCATCACATTTTAAACTCAAGTCAAATTTTACAAGCATCCATTGAAGGTTTTATTCTAGCTTCAAACTAATTCAATCATTTTAACTGAATGCATATATATATATGTACATATTATATGTACATATAATGTATGTACATATAATTTGACTCTTCATTTTAATTTTTTTCTTTTACATTTCTTATAGAAAACAGTTACATAAATGACTCCAAAACATGATGCTCATGACTTTTTCCCCATAGTTGATGCTAAAAATAAGTTTTGCTTTGGAAGTATTTACATGAAAAGTATGACACTTTGCTAGAGAATATATAAGTATGATCCCATATGGAAATTGACCATTTTACCACCAAACCAAGTTTGTAAAATGAAAGTTGTGAAATCACACCATCTGGGTATAATTGTAGTTTTATATTAATTTCATCCAGGGCATAAATGTGATTATCTTTCATTTTTGCTATTCACTGGCAAAAGAAACCACCTCATCCCTTGCCTCTCCCATTTCAAGTTTCCTTCATATACTCCCTCAACTATCTGGAGATAGATTTTTTTTAATGTGGCATTGAAAATTATGAGCACAACAACAGTTAATAAGTCTTTCAGCCTGATGACAAATATGGTCATCCATCTTCAGTTATGAGAATACAATTATAGATGGTATTTAGACCTCAGCAATTTAATAAAAAGGCTTCAGGGGTAAGACAGGTGCCACTGATAAGAACTCTTTTCTTCACTTATATTGAGCTCAGCTACAATCAGTCAGGAAAGAATATGCTCTGAAGCCTGAAGCTGCAGTTGGATAGAAGCATAACTATCCTACTACCTCTATACTTTCTTGCATTTACATAGCTCTGATAATCCAGGTGAATTATAAGAATAGAAATGTATGTGCACAAATACAGTAATGATTACAAAGTATCCATGCAGAAACTATAAACAAAACAAAAAAAACACACAATATATCAGGGGTGGGCAAACTTTTTGACTCGAGGGCCACAATGGGTTCTTAAACTGGACTGGAGGGCCGGAACAAAAGCATGGATGGAGTGTTTGTGTGAGCTAATATAAATTCAAAGTAAACATCATTACATAAAAGGGTACGGTCTTTTTTTTTTTTTAGTTTTATTCATTTCAAACGGGCCGGATCCGGCCCGCGGGCCGTAGTTTACCCACGGCTGCAATATATGATATTCTAAAATATTGTAGACTTTGACCCATATAATATGATTAAATAATGAATATCCAAACTCATTGGAGAAAATGAGAAACATTAAAAAGTAATTTTTAACCTTTCTTAATATTTTAAGTAATGTTACTTAGCATTTATTTAGCACTTACAAGTTGCAAAGCATTGTTTCAAGCACTTTTCCAGATTTGTTACCTCATTTTATCCTTAGAGAATCTCTACATAATTCATTTTACCCGTGAGTAAGAGCTAAGGTACAGGGAATAACTTGCCCAAGGCCAGACTCCTCTGAAAAGGCAGAATTAGGACATGTCACACTGGTTCTATGTAGACAACCTCTTCTGTATGCAAAACTAGTTATTAACTCCTTAAGCACTGACATTTCCCTGAAAATAGGAGGTATTTCAAAATGTCATTCGTAGTCAGTATGACTTTTGTTCTATGATGAAAAGAAATCAAGTTTATACAAATATAATTTGTACAATAAAGATGCAAAATGAGAAGACTATTCAAAACTAGGTATTCTGTTTCCAAAAAGATTATCAAGTAATCTTTGTAAAATATTACTTATATCATGATACACAATTTTAAATGTCACTTGTTATAGATTTTTATTTATGCATAGTTTTGAAGGTAAAAACAAGTGAAGCTATAAATTTATTAATATTACATAATTATATTAAGTTATAACAGATTTCCCTAAAGCGAACTCCGTTATTCATTGGTCTCACAATAAACATGAGAAACTTTATTTGATTCATCCCACTGTTGGAAATTCACAACATACTTAACATATTTAAGGCTCTGAAATACTTTGAAAGGAAGGGGAGTAACTGTTTTAGATCATTTCACTCATTTAAAAATATATTTGAAGACAGACTTTAGCACAATATCTTGAAGTTTCCCAAGAAGCAATATTCTTCAAACATTTTTTCAGAAACAGTGGCCTACTTTGGAAAGCCCATTTTATCAAAGATTCTTTCTCATTCTACTTTCTTTTTAGTCAAATACATTTTAGAACATGTTTTGTCTCTCTTGCAAAAGATATAGTAAAATAATATTTTAGTATAGTAGTATTATTCTGTAGAAGAATTGTGACCGCCATCATCAAACATGACATAGCTAAAAGCAGTAATAATAGAAACCTCCTGTATCAATATGACTTTGTTGCTTGTATCAGGAAAGTTTTACTTAGGAAAGGTAAAATTATAAATTAATAATAAGTAACTTTAATTTTTGCTTTGACAGTTCCTGCAGATTCAAATTTCAAAGATATAATTCTGGTCACCTGGATAAACAGTTCAGTTAACAACAATTTCATTATTAAAATCAAAGATATAATTATCAAAACTTTCGTTTTGCTATATCCATAAATCCTATACTGTTATGTCCTAAACTTTCCATTCCCAATCAGTTGCCTGCCTTGGAAAACCCACGTAAACCACTTAAGTCCAGACACCCCAATTATGTAAATACCAGCTTTGACTCCACACTTCAGAGGCACAGCTCTGAGTCTGTCACAGTGGTGTCTTCTCTAACTTCAGTAATCTAGTCTATTTAGCTTTGCTTTATTATTAAGGTATCTGGTAATATTTAGAGGGTTCAACAAAGTTGAAGTATAATTGTTAATTAATTATAAAATAAGGAAGACAATCAAACATTTGCACATAAAAATCACTAATTATTTCAAAGAAGTCCCAGTTTTAGCACCATTTAAAATTCCCTTTGTCTCCCCAAACACCAAATATATTTGCATCTTAATAATTAATCATCTTAGGTAACTTACATTTAGAAAATTGAACACATATACCAGTAGGTGCTAAATACTGGGTGAACTGCATAGAGATAGTAAGTCCAGCACTTCCTATAGCTTAGAAGTTGGTGGGATGACAGCTCTCTAAACGAACACATACAAAACACATATGAGGACAAAATTTAGCAGTACCATGGCAATCAATCCAAAACAAAATAGGAAAAAATGACTGGAAGATACTGTTAGATTGTGGGAGTGTGAGATGAAAACCCTAAGGAAATAAAACAACATAAGAGTTGAAGAATGAGAGTCAGCCATCCTAAGGCTGATAAAAGAACAATGCAGCAAATAGAGCAGCATGGGTGGAGGTCTGGAAATTTAAGAACAAACAACAATAACAATAAGAAAACCCTGGTACATCGAAAGAATTAAGTGAAGGTTAATGTATCCAGGCAGAGCACACAGATAGGACAGTTGCACATTTGTGGGAGATGGATTGGAATGGAAAGAAATTTGTATTAAAAAAATCTTTTTGTTGAGATATTACAGATATCCCCTTTTTACCCCCATTAACCACTCCACCCAGTTCCTGACCTGCTCCAGGCCTTCACCACCCTATTTTTTGTGTTCATAGGTAATTCATATATGCATAAGAGTTCTTTGGTTAATATCTTCCCACCCTCTACTCTCCCCTTCCCTCTGAGATTCGTCAGTCTTTTTCATGTTTCCATACCTCTGGCTCTATTTTATTCTCTGATTTATTTTGTTCATTAGATTCCTTGTTTGTTATTTTGATTTTTAGATTCAGTTGTCAATAGATATACATTCATTACCATTTTATTGTTCATATTTCTTCCTCTTCTTCTTCTTCTTCTTCTTCTTCTTCTTCTTCTTCTTCTCCTCCTTCAGAATACTCTCAAGATTTCATGTAATACTCGTTTGGTGGTGATGAACTCCTTTAGCTTTTTTTTGTTTGTGAAGCTCTTTATCTGACCTTTAATTCTAAATGATAACTTTGCAGGGTAGAGTAATCTTGGTTGTAGGTCCTTGCTATTTATCACTTTGAATATTTCTTACTACTCCCTTCCGGCCTGCAAAGTTTCTGTTGAGAAATTAGTTAACAGTACTGTGGGTACTTCCTTGTAGGTAGCTAACTACTTTTCTCTTGCTGATTTTAGTTTCTCTCTTTGTCTTTAATCTTTGACATTTTAACTATGATGTGTCTTGGTTTGGGCCTCTTTGGGTTCCTCTTGTTTGGGAATCTCTATGCCCTGGACTTGTAAATCTATTTCTTTCACTGGGTATAGGAAATTTTCTGTCATTATTTCTTCAAATAGGTCTTTGATATCTTGCTGTTTCTCTTCACCTTCTGGCACCCCAATAATGTGAATGTTGGTACACTTGAAGTTGTTCCAAAGGCTCCTTGCACTATCTTCATAGTTTAGGATTCTTTTTTCTTTCTGCTCTTCTGATTGGATGATTTTTGTGTCCTTATATTCCAAATGGTTGATTTGCTTCTCTGAATCCTCAACTCTCTGTTGAATCCCTGTAAATTATTTTTTATTTCAGTTAGTGTATGCTTGATTTCTGACTGGTCCTTTTTCATGTCTTTGATGTTCTCACTAAAGTTCTTGAATTTCTCATTAAGATCCTGGAACTTCCCATGAAGTCTCTTGACGGATTTCAGGGATCTTAATGAGAATTTCAAGAACCTTAGTGAGACGGCCAGTGTAGTTCAGTGGTTGAGGCTCAAGTCAGGAACCAAGATGCCACTGGTTTGATTCCTAGTCAGGGCACATGCCCAGATTGTGGGCTTGATCCACTGTGGAGGGCGTGCAGGAGGCAGCTGATTGATGATGTTTCTCTCTCATCAATGTTTCTATCTGTCTATCCCTCTTTCTTCCTCTCTCTCTAAAAAAATCAATAAAACATATTTTTTAAAAAACAAAAAAAGGATCCTTGAGCAATCTTATTACCATTGTTTTGAACTCTGTATCTAGTACTTTGCTTGATTCCATTTCATTTAGTTCTTTTTTTGGAGATTTCTTTTGTTCCTTCATTTGTGACATGTTTCTTTGTCTCCACATTTTGGCTGCTTCCCTGTGTTTCTATGTATTAGGTAGAGCTGCTAGCTCTCCTGGAATTGGTAGAGTAGGCTTATGTAGTAGGTGTCCTGTAGGGCCCAGTGTCTCAGTCTCCTCAGTCACCTGAGCTGGGCACTCTAGGTGCATTCCTGTATAGTCTTGTTGTAGTTGAGCCTTAATTGCTGTTGGCATCACTGGGAGGAATTGACCTTCGGGCCAATTGGCTGTGAGGACCAACTACAACTACAGTGGAAAAACTGCTGTGCAGGAGACCCCCTATGGAGCAGGACTTGCTTCAGTGGGGCTTTGGTGCTCACTGAGTCTACCCTTGAGTGTGTCATCTGCTACTTGTGTTGGGCTTGGAAATGCCCAGGAGAGGCCAAACTGTGAAGCAAGGCAGGCTGCTGCTAGTGCTGGGTCTTGGGTCTGTTATTGATAGGCATGGGGCATGCTGATGCCAGCTGATGCTTGTGTGAGTAAGTTTGAAGCCTGAGCTAGGACAGGGTATTCATATGGAAAAACCACTGCAAACAGCTTGGGTGGGTCTGAAAATTGGATAGGGTGAGTTCTCAGGGAATCATCGGGTCATAGTAAACAGTGTGAGCCAGGCTGAGCCAGGCTTATGGAAACTCTGGTATAACTACCAGTCAGATCTGGGATGAGAGAGGTCTCAGCATAGGAACAATGACCCTTGTGCGTACCCCTGTCTGGGATAAGGCCAGCTCTGGGTTTTTGCTCCAATGCCAGACAATCCAATTCTTCCCCTTATGGCCCTCAATCCCCCAACCTGCTGACCCAGTGCTCGAGCTCAGAGGGAGCGGATCTGAGTAAGTTAGCATGCAGGCCCTTTAAGAATAACTGCCTGAGTCTCCAGCATCCTCTGTGTCACTCAGCCACTATTCCCACTGGTTTTTACTGCCCAAAATATAGGAACTTCTCTTCCAGGTCTGGAACCCTGGGCTGGGGGTCCAGTGTGGAACTGAGATGCCTTGCTCCTCACTGGAGGCCTCCACAGCTGAGATATCCCTTCCAATTTAAAACATGGGTGTTGGACCAGCCTGTTCTATGCCTCCACCCCTATCAGTTTTAATGTGCTTTCTCCTTTACTTCTCTAGTTGTGGGTCTTCCATTGAGCCAGATTTCAGATGGTTCTGAATGATAGCCATTCTGTATTTTGGTTGTAATTTTGATGTGGTTCTGGATTTTTTTTCAATATATTATGGTAAAATTTTGGTTATATCTAACAGGATGTTAACATAATGTGAATAATGTTTTCAATAGCAAAATATAGTGTTTGGGTAGATAATGAATTTTAGAAGGTCAAGAATGCATGTGGGTAAATCAGTTAAGAGACTACTAGAATTGCCCTAGAAAGATAACTGGTAGCTTTGACTAGAGCAGTTGCCAGGAATACAGACTAAAGTAGAAGAACTCCTAATAGATTGTATTAGACACAGATAACAAATAATGTGGTGTTAGCCAGAGGGAAGGGGAGGCGAGGGCTGGGTAAAGGTGAGCAAAGGACAGGGGGGGTTTGGGACATTTGTAATAGTGTAAACAGTAAACAAACAATAAACAAACAACAAACAGCATGTGGCAGTAAAGTGAACATGAACCTCAGAAAGAGAAAGAGGAAAGAATGATTCCATGTCTGAGTAAACGGATATATAGAAATATATGTTCCTCTTCAGTGAACTGACATAGGGGTCCATCACAAATCAGAGTTTGGTGCACCCAACAGCCTCTATCTGATAATGACACATCATTTTCTTTCACCCATTCTCTGAGTAACCCTTGAGCACCATGGTGTGTTCCATGCCTGGTGATTTACACCCAAGATGCAATAATTTCCAGGGCCATCAACTTCATCCTGTCATCACAATTCAAAAAGTTTAAATTGCAGGAAAATAAAATTAAGGGTTTGGCTGAGAAATCAGTTCAGCTCTAATTATATAGTTTAGCTCTGTAAAAAGAAATGGAGTTAATATAGGGGCCATTAGAAACTTCACAGAGCAGTTAATTAAGACAGATTAGTTAAAAAAGAAGCTCTTGTCCAAAGATTAGAACTCCCAAAATTTTTCCTCAAAATGAACCTTTCTTAATTAGGTGGGAAAATAATATGCACAACTGGGAATAAAACTAGATTAGCCAAAGTTTTCAGGCAATAATATTAAGGTAGTCTACTCCCTAACCATGACATTTTACTGGCAAAGTGCACAAATACAGTAATGATTACAAAGTATCCATGCAAAAACTATAAACAAAAATGAAATAAAAACTCATAAAACAGCCCTACTTGGTTTGGCTCAGTGGATAGAGCATCCGCTTGCAGAAGGATCCCAGGTTCAATTCCAGTCAAGGGCACATGCCCAGATTGTGGGCTTGATCCCCAGTAGGGGGCGTGCAGGAGGCAGCTGATCAATGATTCTCTCTCATCCTTGATGTTTCTAGCTCTCTCCCTCTCCCTTCCTTTCTGAAATCAATAAAAATATATTTTTAAAAAACAAACAAAAAAACAAAAAAACAAAAAACGCAAAACTCAAGACACATTTCATACTGAATTTTAACTAAAAATTCAGAAAAAAAAGGTAAGTTGGAAGATGCTAAGGAACTGCCCATGACATGACAATTTTACAAATTATTTTGCAAAACCTGCATTAGCCTTTTTGTGTTCCAGTTAACTTATAAGGTATTGTATTATGTCTTCAGATTACAAGAAAGGATACAATTGAATTATACTCTGTGCCTTGCCTGGCACTTGGAAAGCCCTGAAATCATTTCAAATTAAATGACGAGTAACTCAGTCAATATTGTATTTACTGCTTCACAGCTGTTGAAATGGTGACTCTTGTGAGCTGATGTGCAGGAAATAGGGGTCAACCTCACCGTTTCTTGAACATTTAATACAAATTTTATTTCTGGTTAAACAAAAAGTTATTCACTAACAAAATATGCATACTACATCTCTCTGTGCTTCAGTTGTCTTGTACCTATATAGAAAAAAATAGTAACACTTATTTTATAGTTGTGTTACATGGATTTAATAAGATATGATATGTAAAATGCTTAAAGGATTGCCTGGCAGAGTAAATACTTAAGATTATCAGATACTGTTTACTGTTATTATTATAATCAGATAATGGAATCAGATCCTTCCCAAAGACCCTCTTCCAAGTGGGCTCTCTCCCAAATTAAAATAAATGTAAAGTGGCAATATTTGAACAAAGACCTGAAGAAAAGTAAGGACCAAAGTCTTGTCACTCCTTCTCACTGTGATTGATATCTACTAACTTGTCACTTCCTCCTAAACAACCTCTTCCACAGTAACACAAGGGTTATTTTTTTGTTACTTTTTAAAGGATGAGATTCATTCAGGTAATTCTGCTATTTAAGCTTTGTCACCCTAACCGGTTTGGCTCAGTGGATAGAGCGTCGGCCTGCAGACTAAAGGGTCCCAGTCAAGGGCATGTACCTTGGTTGCAGGCACATCCCCAGTAGGGGGAGTGCAGGAGGCAGCTGATCGATGCTTCTCTCTCATCGATGTTTCTAACTCTCTATCCCTCTCCCTTCCTCTCTGTAAAAAATCAATAAAATATATTTAAAAAGAAGAAATGCCTCATCTTGTTGTCTACCTTGCTAATAGACATGAAATATACTGCATAGATAGACACACAAAATGTTGGTCTCTATTTCATCTTATGCACTTACTAATTTTAAGATATATATACCTAAACCCATGGTTGGCAAACCACAGCCTGCAAGCCACATGCAGCACTTTGGCCCCTTGAGTGTGGCTCTTCCACAAAATACCATGTGCGGGCGTGCACGTACGGTGTGATTGAAACTTCGTGGCCCATGCGCAGAAGTCGGTATTTTGTGGAAGAGCCGGTATTTTGTGGAAGAGCCACACTCAAGGGGCCAAAGAGTCGCATGTGCCTCAGGAGTCGCGGTTTGTCGAGCCGCAGTTTGCCAACCACTGGCCTAAACGACCATTACTACCAGTTGCTATGACACACACTGACCACCAGGGGGCAGACAATCAACACAGGAGCTGCCCCCTGGTGGTCAATGTGCTCCCACAGCCAACCTCCTGTGGCCGGCCAACCTCCCATGGTCCCTCCCCTGGCTGGCCCCTATTGGCCCTGATCGGGACTGGACGAGACAGCCCCGATGGGCCCCGATCACCGGCCAGGCCCAGGGACCCCACCCATGCATGAATTTGTGCACTGGGCCTGTAATATCCTATCTAATAAAAGAGAAACATGGTAATTAGCCGTACAGCCACTACCCTTCCCACTGGCTAATCAATGAGATATGCAAATTAACTGCCAGCCAAGATGGCGGCCGACAGCCAGGCATCTTGAAGCGAACAAGGAGGCTTGCTTGCTCCAGTGATGGCGGACTCCAACGTTCCCCGCCTGCCTTGCCGGCCTCTCAGCTGCAACTCTAAGCAACTATGTTGCAAATATAGAAGCTAAATAAAACCCCAGAAACCAGCTTTAGTCAGCCAGGCTTCAGCCAGCAGGACCGCAACATTGTATCAAATACAGAACGTAAACAAAGGCCAGAAACCTGCTTTCAGCAGCCGAGGCCTCAGAGCTAAAGCTGGCCCAGAAGAAAAAAAGAAAAAAAGGAGCGGTTGGGAGCTTCTGAAAATGGCCTGAAAATGGCCCTCAGCCCCTCACCCAGACTGGCCAGGCACCCCAGTGGGGACCCCCACCCTAATCCAGGACACCCTTCAGGGCAAACCAGCTGGCCCCCACCCATGCACCAGACCTCTATTCTATATAGTAAAAGGGTAATATGCCTCCCGGCACCGAATCAGTGGAGCCGCAAGGCCTCCCAGCACCGGGATCAGCGTGACAGGGGGCAGCGCCCAAACCCCCTGATCGCCCTGCGGCTCTGTGTGTGACCCTGCTCTGTGGGTGATAGAGGGCGGCGCCCCCCCCCCCCCCCCCACGAGCCCTGCTCTGTGTGTGACGGGGTAGAAGCCATAAATTCCCCATCGGCCCTGGGCTCAGTGGGAAAGTGGTGGGGCCCCAACCCCCGTATCGGCCCTAATCTGTGATTGAAAAGGGGGAGCTCCTCAACCCCCTGATGGGCCCTGGTCTGTGTGTGAAAGGTTATGGAGCCCCAACCCCCCTCATGGGCCCTGCTTTGTGGGTGAAAGGGGGGAGCTCCTCAACCCCCTGATCGGCCCTGCTCTGTGTGTGACAGGGTACGGAGCCCCAACCCCCCTGATGGGCCCTGCTCTGTGAGTGACAGAGGGCAGCACCCCAACCCCCTGATTGGCCCTGCTCTGTGAGTGACAGGGGGCAATGCCCCAACCCCCTGATTGGCCCTGCTCTGTGCATGACAGGGGGTGGCACCGCAACCTCCCTATTGACCCTGCCTTGAGTGTGACAGGGGGCGGATCCCCAACCCCCAATCGGCTGTACCCTGCGCTTGACTAGGGGTGGCATCACAACCTCCCGATCCGCCCTGCTCTATGCATGACAGGGGGCGGCGCCCCAACTCCCCAATCGGCCCTGCTCTGAGCCTGACCAGGGGCTGCACCTAGGGATTGGGCCTGCCCTCTGCCACCTGGGAGCAGGCCTAAGCCAGCAGGTCGTTATCTCCTGAGGGGTCTCAGACTGCGAGAGGGCACAGGATGGGCTGAGGGACCCCCTCCCCCCCCCTCGAGTGCACAAATTTTTGTGCACCGGGCCTCTAGTATATATATAAAAGGCTAAGTGACTGGCTGACCAGCGGACTGGCTATGATGCACACTGACCACCAGGAAGCAGACACTCAACATAGGATCTGCCGAGCGACAGGAACATTACAGAGTGCCCTCTCACACTCCTAGACCCCACAAGGGATGTCGGACTGCCAGTTTCAGCCCAATCCCCGCAGGCCAGGCCGAGGGACCCCACCTGCCAGAGGGGCCTCGCTTACATGGCAGATGCCCATCGAGCCCTGGTGCCGCCTCAGGTGCAGCAGTCCAGGGAGGGACCGTGGGAGGTTGGCTCCAGAGTTTGTTTGGCCCCTCTCACCCAGTCTGGCGCCACTGGCCACCTTCTAATTAATTTCCTTTCAATGTGCATGAATCCATGCACCAGGCCTCTAGTTTTTATATAGAGTAATATTTATTTTGTTCTAAACAAATTTCTCACAAGTAATAAAAAATGAGGGCGAATATTACCTTAATAATTTGTTAGAAGAAGGTAAACAATAGGGGAAATAGTAAACACCATTTTTCTCACCCATGAAGCATCCTGCCTGCAAGTGCAACTTCTGCTGATGACTCTCCATGGCTTTCACTGTTTCCCCACTTCCTGTAGGTTTTATCTCCCTCTATCCTGGGTTTAATGCTCAGAGAGTTGGGGTCTTCATGACACATTCTCAGAGTGATTCCTGCTGCTTCCCAGCCTAGGATACTATATGTTCTCTTCAATTTATTTACATTGTTTTGTAATGTTTCCTGAAAGTAATCATGGAAGATCCACTCCCTTTTTTCTCTTTCCTTATATTTTACCAAAACAAAACAAAATGCCACCTGACCTCATCTTCCTCCTTCCCACCCACCACACATTTCCTGAGAGGTTAAGAAAGGTGTGTGTGGCAGGGTGCATGCTGAGCAGAACACTAAGAAAAACAAAAAGCCTGTAGTCCCGAAGAAGCTGAAGGCTGCAATGTAGAGCAATACACCAGAAAGACTATGTCATGGGCTGAAGGTGTCAGAAAGAATATGGAAGTGAATTTTGCAAACTGGCACCAGAGGTTCAAGTGAAAAAGTTAAGTAAGTGACTCAGGAGCAAATAGGAAATTAAGGAAATGAGAAACCGCAGGAGCTGCCTTTTGTTGAGTGGCAGGGGGATGGGAGGGTTCTCCTCTTCTTTTTGTAAAGACACTGATCCCATCATGAGAGCTCCACTGCCATAACCTAATTATGCCCCATAAACCCCACCTTCTATTACCATTTTATTGGGGGTCAGGGTTCCAAATAAATGGGGGCACAAACATGTAGTCCATAACACCCATGTTGAAACATGGCTATTGAAGAACTATTTTAGAAAGCACTTTCATAAAATGATTGCTACTTTTGGCAATAATGAAATGTATTCACCAAGATCCATTTCTAACCACCTAATAAAAAAGGAAAAAGGAATGTCTCAGACTTTTCAGAGCCATTTAGGAAAAAAAAAACATAACATTTCAGGGATGACAATGATAATATTTCATAGCAGCAATCAGTACTTTTGTTGCTCTACTCAACAGACATAATATCTGACAGCTCTAGTATCCCTTAAATAAGATTCTAATCTCTTCTCACTTTGCCTCACATGTGAACATTTAATTATTCACAGTTCCACCACAAAAATTGTCCTAATCCATCGGAGCCAATGATAAAACATTATAAAAAGGAAAGGCCATTAGATTTTATAGCACCCAGGCAGTAAATTTTTTCTCTTCTCTAAAATGTATAATCATTTTTTACCACCGTAATTCACACAGAAGGAAGCAAAAGTATATGTTAGAGACACAATTAGCAACAATCTGCAAATTTTTATCACACACCATTTGTTTCAGGAATGCATTTGAAAGTTTGTGCGGAAACATATTTTTTATCTTCTGGGATTTGAAAGCTAAGGTGCTAATTGTAGTACTCTGTTCACTTAGCAATGTAACTGAGCACGAGCTTAAAGCAAAAGAGTTTTCCAATTCAAGAGTTTGAGCCACTGAAATTTATCTTGTAAAACTTCCAACGTACAAGTATGTAAGCTCCCCGAGGCCAGGGACTTCTCAGTTTTCTTCTCTACTGTATCTTCTGCAGTGCCTAATACATGATACATACTCAATACATATTTGTACACGGAATGTGAGTGTGTTATTAGTGTTTTTCACACCATCTTATGTTTGCACACTTCTTAGAAAGTTTTTGTTAATTTTCATTTGCATCTTTCCTTCTTATCACATGCCCTTAAGATTCTAACAAGTCTATGGTGTATGTAGATAACAAAGTAAACATTCCAGAAAACATAGTAGGATTGGCAATGCCTGTGAGTAAGGACTAGAAATATGCTATCATGTTAGAGAACCATAGTACCACAAAGCGACTATATTAATAAAATGTAAATTAATTGCTATTGGTAGAATTCTTTCTTTAAAAATCCCATAAACCAAAGCTAGTTGGATGAGGAGGGATTTGTCCCTCTATGGAATTATCTTTTCAAACCCACTGTCTTCATAAGGGCCAAGTTTTTTCAATATAAAACAGATTTATCTACATATTAAAATATTTTTCTTACTTCATGAAAAGAATAGATCCTTGCCATTTACGTAATGACATTTTCAAGTAATTTGTCTCTATGAATACAAACCAAGGGTAATAAAAGATATTTTTAATAATTTCAGAAATGAAATTCCATTTGTTGACTAATTATTAACATTTCTAACATATGTAAGTAAAGTTGGTTTAAGTAAAGTGTACAAAAAAAAAGATGGAGACGTTACCCTTGTCCTCAAGGGCTTTATTTTTTTCCCAGTGAGATGCTTTTTCTACTGAATTGTAACTAGTTGGCATGTATACTGTTTTCCACTTCATTGCAATCTGGGTTGTTCTAGATGTTTCTAAAACATTCTTCAGCATTTCTTATATGCATCTATCAACAAATGAATCTAAGAATCAAGTGAATAAATAATCTGAGGAACAGAATGAACTGTTGATTATAATAGAATCAGGGACACAGAAAGGGAATGGACTGACTATTCTTGGGGGGGGAAGGGGTGTGGGAGATGCAGGAAGAGACTGGACAAAAATCGTGCACCTATGGATGAGGACAGTGGATGGGGAGTGAGGGCGGAGGGTGGGGTGGGAGCTGGAAGGAGGGGAGTTATGGGGGGGAAAAAGAGGAACAAATGTAATAATCTGAACAATAAAGATTTAATTAAAAAAATAAAAAATAAAGAAATAAAACATTCTTCAGCATTTCTTTTTATTTTAATATATATGTTTTTATTGTTGACAGTATTACAGATATCTCCCATTCCCCCACCTCCTCTTTTCCTCTCTGCATAGCTCCTAAATCAATTTTGAATTTCACCACCAAATCATGTACTCAGTATAATACATTTAGCATGGAAATCCCCACTGAAACATTTTTAAACGCATCCCAGGAAAATTCCTTAACCTCGCACTCCCATTAAGGGCCCAATCTTGTCCCCATCTCTCTCCTGCAGAGACACAGAGGCTCAGTCTGGAATGGCCTGTGTGCTCTGCCTGATGACTCCCTGATCCTGCTCACTCACCCTTCTTCCTCTCAACCGCTGTTCTCCCTGTGAACTACCTGTCTTCCTTCTGCCTATTTTCATGCCCATCTTTCCTTCAAAGCCCTGGTCACACTTCTGAGAACCAGGATGCCTTCTCTGACAACAGGCAGTCAGATTTTGTGTCTCTTGCTTTCTTAAGAATTTTCACTTCCTATTGGAACACTCATCTATTCCTTTTCACAGGAAACTGGTACCCCCTAAGTTGAATCTTTAGTCATTGTAGACAAACTTTACACAAACCATTTGTTAAAAATATGCTTTAGGTAAGCATCAAAGTACAAGTTTTGTTATGAAAATTAAAGAATGTAATTTGCATTCTTGATCAGGTGGAAATCATAATGACTTCTCCCAAGAAGTGCCTTTAAATCAGTTAGCATGCTTCCATTTGTACTAAAATAAAACCACAGGTTATGTACCATAAAGCATAGTGGAGGGGCCATGTCAAGAAAATGCTGCTGTTGGTCTTAACACCTATCTATCTCTACATAATAGAATCATTCCTACCAAATAATTGCTTGGTTAGGGCCTATAAAAAATAGATTCTTTAAAAAAAATGTGTGTGTGTATTTATGCATTATAGAGATACATATTATGTACACTTACACATACAAATATTAATCTGTATTTATACTATACACATATATAACCATTTATATTATGTAAAGTAACATTAGGTAATCTTGAATTTTTCTGTTGAATTAAATTACATAGTAGTATCCATTAGAATAAGTCTACTGCTATGGTTAACATTTGAGATTGCAGTATTTATTGTTGGACTCACTTAAAAAACAACACACAAAATCTATTTTAATTATCTTCATCTCTGTAACCACCATTGTTGCACCCAAACCTTCATTCCTAGATTAAAACTATGGTTCTCAAGTTTAGTGAAAATCTAAATTACCTGGAGGCTTTGTTAAACCATAGCTTAGTGTAATTCTGGAGGAGGAGAAAGGGCTGAAAATTTGCATTTCTAATAAGTTCTCAGGTGATGCTGACACTGTTGTTCCTGGACCACATATTGAGAGACCATGAAATAGACTATTGTAAAAGATTCCTAATTCATCTCCCTGCTTCAATTTTTATATTACACTCTTCTGTAATCTTCTCTCTAAAAGCAGAAATTGAGATCTTTTACAAACATAAATAAGATTATTTTTCTTTATTGCTTGCAACCTTTCTTTGGCTTTACATTTCAGTGAGAATAACATCCAAACTCCTAAAATGGTAAAATAGAAACAAAACAAAACTATTTAAACTTCACAAATTTTGTTGCCACAATATACATAGCAAACAATAATACTCGTATGGCATCTTGAGATTAAAGAATACCAGATCCAAGTCCCCAGCTGGTTCAGGCCCCCACAGGCCACACAAAGGCTGATTAGATACAAACTAGATGTGCCTTAAATCTCATTCCAGCCTCAAAGTTTTGGGGCAAATCGCTATCCCAGAATATCTATTAACTGTTCCCAGAACTGAACTAAAACATGATCTTTAAGCACAGTAGGTAGAAATAGGCCCACAAAATTTCTTTCCCTCTGAACTATACACATTTTTTGGGGGTGGGGCAAAATAAAAGGTGAAGTTACATGAGAAAATTCACGATGAGGACAAAATTTGACATAAGTAGATATATTCATAAAAGCAGATTAATTAAATTTCACTATCATTCATCCTGTTAAAGATTTAAAATGGTGTAAATGTTACTTTCTAATGTTATGCTTTTAAACACAGAATGGTATGTAGGGTTAATTATTATAATACTAATTTTCAGTTACTTACATTCTGAAGTATTTATCCATGCTAAGTAGAAATAACCTGACAAATAAGATTAAACATAGACCAAGAAATAAAATTAAATACTTTTTCTAGTTCCCTTTATAATTAATAATGAATCCAAAATAATGAGAACAAAAAAAAATTAAGAACCTGACTTATTTGAATAGGCGATTAATCAAATAGGCCAGAAAATTAAGTATACTGGGTTGATTTTTTTTTTGGTGCATAGTAATGCATATGCTTCTTTATTAATTTATTAAATAAAAAGTTTTATCAGTAAATTTAGTAACCAATATGTATCAGTACAGTGATGCTTACAATTTGTATTTTGAGGAAACACGGGTGACAAATTACACATGCCTTTGATATCACTAAAACCCATTACTTCCACTTATAAATCAGGGAAACAACAATGATCAGATAAACATCGGTGAAAATGAACATGAGCCTTTTCTCATTCAAGTTCACAGACCCTGTAAATTCTAACCCAGACTCCACTCTAGAACACTGCTCTAGAGTCATTTTCATAAGAAACGCAAAGTCTTGGAGGTCATTTCTTTCCTTAGCACCTCTCCTAAAAATGGTGGGGCCAGAGGTTCTCCAAGTTTGCTACTGGAAGTTTCTAGTTCAACTGACTTGTTTCAGAACTGGGAGGCAAAATGCTTCCTTTTTTCTAGCTTCATATTTCTCAAACACGATGACCTATGACAATAATAAGAAATGCACCTGGCTTTAAGACTCAGTGCTCATACACACAGCAAACTAGATTTCATAGAACAACTCCCTACATGTATAGTATGCAGTTTGCTAGGGCTGCCATCGCAAGATGCCAAAGACTGTGTGGCTTAAACGGCAGAAATTTATTTTCCCACAGATCAGGAGTATGGAAGTTCAAGATCAAGTTCAGTGGTGGTCTCTTCTGAACTCTCTCCTTGACTTACAGAGGCTGGCTTCTCACTGTTCTCACACGGCCTTGCTTCTGTGTGAGTGCATCCTGGGGTCTCTGTCCTAACCTCCTGGTATTATGAGGTCACCAATCCAAATGGACTAGAAACCACCCCAATCACTCATTTTAATTTAATCACCTCTTTAAAGGCCCGATTTCCAAATATTGTTACATGGTGAGGTGCTGGGAATTAAGACGTCAACATATTGAATTTGAGGGGATACAATTTAGCCCATAACATATAAAGTGAAAACATAACTATATTCATATAAAATAGTACTTATTAATATTTAAATGTATCAAGCAAATCTCCCCAAAATTAGGAAAGGTTTTTAATATATTGCAATGGATGTGCTTCTTTAGTATAGTCTGAAACACATAAGACAATACAATATACACAGCTGATACACTGTCAAGCCTTTTTAATTTTTATTTTCATCAGATATGAGTTGAAATTTGTAGTTCACACTAATAAATCATTGAAAACAGTTATGACAATAATAATACATTCTTTTCACTTAATTGAATTTTTTTCTTATCCTACTCCATGTCTTATAGGCATCCATCAATGTAAATAAGAAATCAGGCTCCAGGTTTAATTCACTGATGGATGTTTTCCCTAAGCACTTTTCTTTTTTGTTCTTTTTTTTTAAATAAATCTTTATTGTTCAGATTATTACAGTTGTTCCTCTTTTTTTCCCCCATAACTTCCCTCCACCTGGTTCCCACCCCACCCTCTGCCCTTACCACCTCCACAGTCCTCATCCATAGGTGTACGATTTTTTTCCCATCTCTTCCTGCACCCACCACACCCTTTTTCCACCGAGAATTGTCAGTCCACTCCCTTTCTATGACCCTGATTCTATTATATTCACCAGTTTACTCTGTTCATCAGATTTTTTATTCACTTGATTTTTAGATTCACTTGTTGATAGATGTGTATTTGTTGTTCATAATTTTTATCTTTACCTTTTTCTTCTTCTTCCTCTTGTTAAAGAATACCTTTCAGCATTTCATATAATACTGGTTTGATGGTGATGAACTCCTTTAGCTTTTACTTATCTGTGAAGCTCTTTATCTGACCTTCAATTCTGAATTATAGCTTTGCTGGGTAAAGAAATCTTGATTGTAGGTTCCTGCTATTCATCACTTTGAATATTTCTTGCCACTCCCTTCTGGCCTACATAGTTCTGTTGAGAAATCAGCTGACAGTCGTATGGGTACTCCCTTGTAGGTAACTAACTGTTTTTCTCTTGCTGCTTTTAAGATTCTCTCTTTGTCTTTTGCCCCTGGCATTTTAATTATGATGTGTCTTGGTGTGGTCCTCTTTGGATTCCTTTTGTTTGGGGTTCTCTGCGCTTCCTGGACTTGTAAGTCTATTTCTTTCACCAGGTAGGGGAAGTTTTCTGTCATTATTTCTTCAAATAGGTTTTCAATATCTTGCTCTCTCTCTTCTTCTGGCACCCCCATAATTTGGATGTTGGTACGCTTGAAGTTGTCCCAGAAGCTCCTTACACTATCTTCATATTTTTGGGTTCTTTTTTCTTTTTGCTTTTCCGGTTGGGTGTTTTTTGCTTCTTTGTATTTCAAATCTTTGACTTGATTCTTGCGATCCTCTAGTCTGCTGTTGGATCTCTGTATATTATTCTTTATTTCAGTCAGTGTATGCTTAATTTCTAGTTGGTCCTTTTTCATATCCTTGAGGATCTCACTAAATTTATCGGCGGTTTCTAGAAAATTCTTGAAAAACCTTATAACCGTGGTTTTGAACTCTATATCAATGTCCACTGACATAATATGAAATCTCCAATTTATTCATCTTTGCTTATACAACTTCTTTTAATAAAATGTGACTATGTCCTGCTGTCTTTTTTCTCCCCTCTTATCTTCCATCTTTTTAAAAACATCTCAAGTCTATAAAAATCCTTTACTAGCTATTCAGTTTATACTTATCTTGTCTCTCCAAACTGCTCCAACATTCTACCATGCCACTCTTTTTAACACCTACAATGATATTAATAGCCATACAAATACCAACAAAATGAACTAGTGAATTCTATAAAAATAGCACATATATGATTTAATGTTAAGAAATACAAAGTTATTTCCTGAATTTTCTCTCTAAGCAAATGTGACAAGTTATAAACAAAGTTACACATTCAAGTGCTCTAAATTCAGAAAGATATCCTTAGGGTTGCTTTAAATTTTCATGTGTTTCTTTCAGTTGAGTTTCTTGTTTTTTGGGGTGTTTTTTTTTTGTTTTCCTCATGGTACATTTGTTCAATATTAACTTGGAATGTACTACTTTGAATAGATCTACCAAAACCTACATTCGTTTTTTAAGGCTTCGGTAACAAACTGGTGGCTTAAAGTAAGTTTTATTCTCTCAGAGTTGTGGAGACTAAGATTCTGAAATCAAAGTGTTGGCAGGGACATGGTGTCTCTGAAAGTTCAGTGAAGAAGCCTCCTGGTATTTTCCAGCTGCTGGTGGCTGCTGGTAATCCTGGGCATCTCCTGGTTACATCACTCTAATCTCTGCCTCCGTTGCCCCATTGCCTTCTTCTCTGTAAGTCTTGTGTCTCTGTGTCCAAGTCTTCCTCTCTTTTCTTTTATAAAGACAGAGGTCACTGGATTAGGGCTTACTCTAATCCAGTATGAGCACATTTTAACACTATTTAACTCTATTACATCTTGTAAGGACCTCATTTCCAAATAAGGTCATATTTATAAGCACTGGGAGTTAGAACTTGAACATAACTTTCTAAGGATACAATTCAAGCCACCTACTGTTTGGCCCCCAAATCCATTCCCTTTCCATGGGCAAACTGCTTTCATGACATCATGACATCCCCCAAAGTTAACCTATTTCATCATCAACTCTAAATCCAAATTATCTAAATCAGATATAGGCAAGACCCATCCTGGAGAAAATTTCCTCCTCATCTGTGGAGATGAGAAATTGGTAATGCATTATCTGATTCCAAAATATAAAGTGCAGGCCTTGGATAGACATTACCATTTCAGAAAGCAAAACTGGAAGGAAAAAGGGGTCACGTCTCAAGTAAGTTCAAAACTCAACAAGGCAATTTCCATTAGGTTTCCAGACCCCAGAACAATTCTCTATGGCTCGATGCTCTCACTTCTCAATCCTCAACAGTGACATCCTTCCTCTCTAGGCTTGTTAAGATGGAATAGTAACAGAAAAGCACTTACCTTGAATATTCCTTTAAACCAAGTCATTTCAGACTTAAAATGCTAGCACATTCAGATCAATATTTAATGAGATTAATACACATATTCATATGAACTTAGTGCTATGGAAATGTTAAGAATTAATAGTATACACTCTTTTAAATCAATATTGTCTGTTACTTTTAAATCTTGACAAAACTAGTAAATAAAATACAGGATTGAATAAGTAACAATAGCAATAATGAAATAGTCATAAATTAGATAATAGTTAAATGATTATCTATCTGTAAACTGGAACAATATACAAACTTTAAAATAAATATCAATGAACAATATATGAGAAAATAATCTAGCCCTAGCCGGTTTGCTCAGTGGCTAGAGCATCGTCCTGTGGATGGAAAGGTCCCAGGTTCAATTCCAGTCAAGGGCACATGACCAGGTTGTGGGCTTGATTCCCCAGTAAGGGGCGTGCAGTAGGTAGCCAATCAGTGATTTTCTCTCATCATTGGTATCTCTCTCTCTCCCTCTCCCTTCTTCTCTGAAATCAATCAATCAATAAATAAATGTTAAAATAAAAAAGAAAATAATCTAAAAAGGTAATTTTAGATAAGATAAAGTGGAAAGCAAAGCACATATGTATTAATAACATTTATCTTCAGTTTATGATGGTATGGGTCATTTACATTTTCTGTATTCATCTTTTATATTTTTCAGTTTTTGAACATGAACATTTATTTCACATGGGTGCAACTAGTTGTGGGTGGCTCTTTAGAAGCCTGTGCCAGCCCATTGTACCAGCTAATTGTCCTTGTCTGCCTCCTGCTTATAGAGGCTATAAAAACCTGAAACTCAGTTCTAGTTCTCCAGTTTGAAACTCAGTTCTAGTTCTCCAGTTTGTTGTAGTTAAATGCTGTCACTGTGACCAAGTTGTTTCAATTAGAGAGAGAGAGAGAAACAGAAAGGCTGCCTGGCCAAACCCTTCTCTCTCCTTTAGGTAGAGTAAACCCTTCTCTCTCCTTTAGGTAGAGTTGTATGAAATGTGGTTTCTAGAACAGAGCCAATGCCCTGACTCTAAGGATCTGCTGACCACCCAGAAATGCCTGTTTCACAGTGTACATAATAATTTATTATTAGAGCAACACGTATATATTTTTTAAAAAACAAGCAAAATTAGGAGAGCTAGAATAGCAGTTGAGATCAAGGGTCACTGCTATTGAATAAACTTCTTTACAGAGAAAATGAAAGTATTCCAATAATGTAGCCCCTATGAGTAATACCTAAAAATTGCTATATGTCATTCTTTATTACAAAGGAACACAATTCACTAAGATAATATACAGCATCACTAGGACATTTTTACACCTAGGTGATTTCATTAATTGATCTATTCTTTTCTGGTAACAAATGGTCATTGAGTCAGTAATTCAGATCTGGGGAATGGAAAACTACCTATAGAAAGCTGAAGTCACTTTTATATTAAATGAACAAACAAATGAACAAGCAAACAAAAAACTACCAACCTATTACAAAATTCAGTGAAAATTTTAAGTAAACATATTTTCTTCTATTATTAAAAATAATTCAGCTCATAAGGTTTTTACTATATTTTTGTCTAATGACATTATTTTGTTTTCTGCTCAGTTAATATATATATTTATTTTGAGCACCAATGATATACCGAGCATGTCATATATTGCTAGGACTAACGAATATGTGTGTCCTACATGCTGTTGAGTTTGTTCTGACTTCTGGGGACCCTGTGAGTGAGTGATGTCTACCATCTCTTGTATGCAACAGCCCTGCTCAGCTCCTGTAGACTCATGTCTATGGCTTCTTTTATGGAGTCAGCCCATCTCATATTTGATCTTCCTCTTTTCCTGCTGCCCTCTTTTTTCATATCATTTACTTTTCCAAAGAACCCTGCCTTCTGTGGTATATCTGAAGTAGGACAGGTTCAGTTTTGCCATTTTGCCTCTAGTAATATTTCAGGCTTAATTTACCTTAGGACTCACTTGTTTATCTTTCTGGTGGTCCAGGGTATCCAAACAGTTTTCCAATATTGGAATGTATTCTGAACATCTACAGGACATTATGTTATTTTTCATGTAAGAAAATGCACAAAAATGCCTGCTTTTAGAGAATTTATACTCTCTAAGATAAATCAAAATATTATTTATATTGCTATTTAATTCATTAAATAGGTAATTTTTGGTATGAAGATGCATGATTTAGGAAAAAGTAGGAGGGCTTATTCTAGTTTACAAGATCAGGATAAATAACTGCACACAGTAGTACTCAATAATGTTGCTTATATCAAAAACCAAAGCTGAGAACTAAAAATGAGTGTGGTTGTATAAGTAAATAGTGGTAGCATGGAGAAAAGAAGTATCAGTAAAGAGAAAAATTATAGATGAAAAGGGGCAATACAGTTGGTGCATAATAAGGGAGGTAGAAGGATAATAAGACCTGTGGCTGATTAAATGAGTCAAAGTAATGTAGGAATTTATAAGCAATGGAAGCTTACAAAGAGTATTAAATGTGAGAGTGACATGATCAGATTTTTTTTTTTTGGTCTTGTCCATTCTATGTAGAGGGGAAAAAATGACTAAAGCTAAACATGTATAATGGGAGAACATTTAATATACCGTAATCTTTGACATGATAATGGTGGGCTCGGACAGTTGGGTAACACAAAAAGAAATAAATAAAATAAGAAAGATAAGAAAATGATATAACTGTTTCAATATGGAAAGTGAATATGAGGGATATTTTTAAAGTTCTTAGATTTCTAGATTAAGGAAATGAATGAATGAATGAATGAATGAATGAAGGTGATGTTTATAGTTAAGTAGGAAAACTCTTAAAATAACCCATATTGGTGGGAAAGACCATGCACTGAACATTAAACAAGCTTGCCATCCAAGTATAAGTATTAAGCACTTAATCTGATCTACATGATTGGATCTGAGAAAGAAGAGTCTTAGGGTTTAAAAGTGCAAGATATTAATTAGGGCCATTGGAGTAAGAAAATCATCAGATGCCCAGCCAGCGTGGTTCAGTGGTTGAGCATCGACCTATGAACCAGGAGGTCTCAGTTCCATTCCCAGTCAGGGCACATGACTGGGTTGCGGGCTTGATCCCCAGTGTGAGGCATGAAGAATGCAGCCAATAAATGATTCTCTCTCATCATTGATGTTTCTCTCTCTCTCTCCCTCTCCCTTCCTCTCTGAAATCAATAAAAATATATTTAAAAAAGAAAATTATCAGAAAGAATATAACTTAAAAGATAATAAGTTTTGAAGAGAAACAATTAGATATATCAAAGAATTGGTAAGAAGAGGCAGGCATAAAAGAACTTGAAATAAATGGCCAGAGATATGGGGAGGTATCTTTTGTTTAAAAAGAGTGTGTATCTACAAAGTAGGAACTATTTTGTTCCTATATAAATTTTAGTAATATGCTGATAATAAAAAGCAAAATCAGTAGGTTATACATAGATACACAGAAAGAGATTTTCATGAGGAACTGGCTCATGTAATTATGGAAGCTGAGAAAGCCCACAATCTCTTGTCTACAAGCTGGAGACCAAGCCACTGATGCAGTTTCAGTCCTGAGAACCAGGGAGCTATTGGTGTAAGTCCTGATTCAAGTCTGAAGCCCCAAGAATTAGGAGCTTCAATGTACAATGAAAGAAAAGATGGATGTCCCAGTTCCAGCAGAGATCAAACTTGTCCCTATTCTGATTTTTTGTTCTATTCAGGTCTTCAAAATATGGGGTGATGCCCTCCCGAATTGACAGGGTGATTTTCTTCATTCCCTTTACAAATCCAAATGCTAATATTTTTCAGAAATATTCTCCCAAACACAGCCTTAAAGATTGTTTTACCAGCTATCTGGGCAGCCCATACTTCAGCCAAGTTGACACATAAAATTAAACATCACAGTGGGTAAATAAGAAAATGAAGTATGTGGATTTAAGAACCCATAAAAGTTTACCTTTGAATTAGAAAATAGAGATGAGACATGAATGCAGAAAAATTTAGAGTTAATATGTAGGTCATTCTGTTTTATTTTTAAATAACAGAGACTAAAGCATGTGTACAGGCTGATGGGAAGAATTCAGTAGATATACTCCTATATACCAGTGTATCCCCACTGAGTTGTAAGCAGAGACCCTCTTCAACTGCACTGTATTAAATATTAGAATAACACCCAGCAGTGGAATTTAAATAAATGTATGAAAGGATGAAAACAAAAGAAAGAGAGATAAAGATAGAGACAGAGAGGGAGTAAGAGAGAAGGAAGAAAAAAAGGAAAAGAAAGGAAGGAAGGAATTATCCAATAGAGAGAGTGAGGTTGAATTTGAATACTCTAGAGATACTAAAAATAAATGACACATGATTTTGGCTCAGTGGATAGAGCATCGGCCTACGGATTCAAGGGTCCCAGGTTCGATTCCGGTCAAGGGCATGTACCTTGGTTGCAAGCACATCCCCAGTAGGGAGTGTGCAGGAGGCAGCTGATCGATGTTTCTCTCTCATCAATGTTTCTGGCTCTCTATCCCTCTCCCTTCCTCTCTGTAAAAAAATCAATAAAATATATATTTTTTAAAAAATTAAAAATAAATGACACAAGATTTTCAAGAAAGCCTGCAAAGGGTAGATGACAGTCCTTCTTTTAGACAGACAGTGAAAGTGATAGATATGTAAGTAGATGAGCCAAGTGAGTAGATGGTGGCTGAGCACAGGGTTATTTCCTCTGTGAAATAAAAGTCTGGGTGGTATAGTGGTAAAGGGTGAAAGAGAGTGAGAAGGTTGAAATCATTATAAAAGAGCTGGTCAAGAGAACTCATAAGAGGAAAGCGATAGGATTAACAGTCAGTATTGGAAAAGCCTGGAGGAGATCTACAATCATGAAATATGTAAGAAGAATTAAATAGCATCAATATAATGTTAACAGCATCAACAATTAACATTGAGTTTCTGCTTAAGTGATCTTTGTGTGACCTCTGATTATGAAACAATTCAGAAATAGTAGTTGTTTCTGATAAGAGGGCATCGTTTATATTTGTAATCCATGCACTATTTGCAAATCTGCATCAAACTTGCCTTCATTTAAATAATATTTAGGTATATCTTCCAATTCCTGGATGAAAATGCAAACAAATGTTTTCCTCCTGTAAATGACTACAGGTCCAATTATATTGCTGCTGTTGCAGCACCAGTTGCAGAAAGCATCAAATTGGTCGATCTGCATTGAGCATGCCTCCAGACACTAAATTCATAGAATCTGGAACAATAGGCTAAGATGTATCCAAAATACCCTTAATTATGGTCTTCTCATCCTCTAATTCTCAGATCTACTAGTCTTTATGAGCCACCTGTGGATGCATTAAAATATAAGAACTACAGCAAAATTCTTAAAATTTTGCTAGTTTAAGAATCTATTTTTTTTAATTTCTCATTTTCTTGATGATGCCTCTGAATACTTCGTACCTACAGCTAGTCACTTTGTGTTAAAACTCAGACCACAACTTGGCTCATGATGCTTGGAACCCCCAGGCGCAATGTGGAATAAAATATTCATGATGTTAGCTGCCTATATTGAACAAGTTAGCACTTAACTCCATACATTTATTTTATTAATGAAGACTGGCAATTGTTATTTTAAATCCTGAATAAAAAATAGCTAAAAACAAATTAAAATTGCCAAGTATTTTTATTGAGTCAATAAATTTCAGTATTGTTCCTAAAGGATATACTGATTTTGATTTAGAATTAATCTGTTTTACTACTTGTTGCTGCATGAATACCTTACATTATGTTACATATTTATTTATACACTATAATAACCCTTAACCTGTTATTAAACACCAAACTCTTATACAAAAGATTGCCTCATTTTTGTTTCTCAGACATAAAATCAGATTGCTTGAATAAGTACACAAGTCTTTATTGAATTAGAGTGAATAATAAAGTCACTGCCGAAACCGGTTTGGCTCAGTGGATAGAGCGTCGGCCTGCAGACTGAAAGGTCCCAGGTTTGATTCCGGTCAAGGGCATGTACCTGGGTTGCGGGCACATCCCCAGTAGGGGTGTGCAGGAGGCAGCTGGTCGATGTTTCTCTCTCATCAATGTTTCTAACTCTCTATCTCTCTCCCTTCCTCTCTGTTAAAAAATCAATAAAATATATTTAAAAAAATAATAAAGTCACTAACTGCTCTAGGCCAGCCAATGTGTTAGAGGTGAAGGACGTAGAGATAAATAAACACCTTCCCAAACCCAATCTCATAACAGGCACAGACAGGAGATAGAAAATAAATCTGGGGATGGATGAGCAATTACAGAAGAGAGATCAAAGAAGTCATCAGTGACAAAATGAAATCTGAACTGGCTTTTGTAGAACAAAAAGCCGTTTTCCTCTCTGAAGATTTAATGAGCATTATAGACAAAGTGATCAGTGTATGCCAAAATGCAGAAGGGCAAAATTCACAGGGATGTACTTCTGGTACATGAAGTAGGAGAAGGTTAGGGTAAGGTTTGTGGTTAGGGTTAGAAGTGGAGGTGATAATCAGTGAAAGTGAGAGTAAGCAAGACATGGTTATAGAAGGCCTTTATGCATCATACTGAAAAGCTTGTGCTTCACTGAGTTACCTGAATTCTCAATAGAGATAGACAGCTGTGTATTAGTGTATTAGGACTGTCATATATCATACCACTGACTGGATAACCTCAAACTACAGGAATTTACTGTCTCACAGTGCTAGAAGCTGGAAGTCTGAAAGCAGGAAGTTTGTTAATTCCTCGTGATGGCAGAAGGTAATTTCAGATGGTAGTTAAAGACACAGAAAAGGGTGAGATTACAAAGGAAAGGTATAAAATGAGAAGATAAGGGAGAAGGGTCATAGAAAGGACATTCACAGGTATACAGAGGAATTCAGAGGAAGATAATTTGAATAGACATAAAACATCATAAGTAAGAAGAAGGTGATATTGGCTAATGTTTATGAAGAATAGAGAGAACTAATAAGACAAGGCTGAAACAGTCATTAATTTAACAACTAATAGAACATGTGTGGTCTTTATTGCTTTAAGTAGATGGCAGTAGTAGTAACTCTGGAAGGGCATATTGTGTTTAAGGAAAGGCATGTTGGGAATGAGAAATACAAGACAGGGGATATTTATAGGAAGAGAGGGACTTTGAAGCTATGGGATAGTGAAAGGGGTTGGGAAGGAGAGAAACAAAGTGCATTGTATTTCATCAGAAAAGAGACCTCATTTTTAGTGATTGCAGGAAAATATGTGTGGACACTAAGATAAATTAATTATTGGGGGAAGAGTGAGAAGTGGGAGGGGGGCTGACACCTAAAACATCATTCTTTGAACTTTAGGAAAAGACTTGATCATCTGCTAGAGAAAGATGTGGTAGTTGTTGGGCAGTGTTTCATAGTGGTGTGCCAGCAGATTCAACAGTTCTGGTTTCGCCAAAGGTGCTGATTTCCTTTGCACTTATCAAACACACTTCAGAAAGAGAAAAGAATTATAATATTTTATGAAATTCCGTTTAAATGCTGACTCCCAGGCCTCCTTAATCTCTTACTGAATGTGAAGTTGAGGAAAAATGTTTAGACCTGGATGGCTGCCTTCTGGACTACCATGGGCTCTCACTGCTGTGAGGAGATTTATTTTTATAGGTGTTCTAGCAGATCACCTTCTCATTTAACGTTGCCAAATGCATGTGAGCAGTGGACCTTAATGCTATAAGAACATGTCACTAAATTGATTTTAAGCTAAGATTGCTTTTCAGAGTTATCAGGGTCTAGGGCAAGTGGTTTGTTCACCTTCAGAAATAAGAAAATGCAGGAATAAAAATAAGTAAAAAGTGAAGGAGACACATGAAGACAGAAGAATCAAAACCAGTGTAGTATTAGAGATCACTGAAGGGACATCCTTCCTTTTGTCTAGGCCCAGCTGGGAATCAGTAAACTGATTTGAGAGAATGAAGACATGGTTGCTGATTTAAAAAAAACAAGACTGTTTCAAACTTTGCCTAGAATTGTTACAATTGTAAGATGCTTTAGAGAACATGCAGTTCCCCTTACTTAATTTTCAGATACGAGAAAAATATTTAGAAATAGATGAAAACTACTACCACAACATCCCCATCCCTTCACTACTACCCTCAAAACACAGGACACAGGCCAGAAGCTCACAAAGTACATACCAGCTCTCTCTCTCTCTCTCTCTCTCTCTCTCTCTCTCTCTCTCTCTTTTTCTCTCTCTCTCTCTCTCTCACACACACACACACACACACACACACACACACACACACACAGCACACATCTCAGAACCCAGAAAATTATGCAGTACTAACATTATTTCATTATTTGTTTAAAATAAATAGATTACATGTAAAGAATACCCATCATCCCTAAATTATTCCAAATATATCCATAATGTTTATGACACTTATTTGTCCCCATCTGATACTAAGTAGGTTTTCATACTCATGTTATAAATAGTAAAAATAATATGCTATAGTTTTCATTAAATTTCTCAGTATAAAGTTACTTTTTGGAAAAATAAAGGAATCTCAGGGTTTAGTAAATTTGCTTTAAAAGTTGTGCTCAGGGTGAGCTATTTATTTTAGAAGTTTATATTATAATGTTTTTTATAATAATTCAAACATACTTTGGACAAATTTACTTTAATTCTACATTTAGACAATTTTAAACACATTTTCAAGGCTTAGAAGAAATTTCCAATTTGCTCTTGATCCATATTTGCCATATTCGTAGAACTTTGAAATTGAAAAAAAATGAGTTTACATATCTTCAGATGTGTAGTTTTTGTTATTTGAAATTATAAACTTGAAAATTTGGATATTCTGAGATTCTATTTTAAATAATAAGTCTAAATTCAATTTTAGATGTAAGAAATCACAATGACCAGGGGAAAGGGGGATGAAAAGGAGACTGGATTTGGGGAACAGTGAAAATATTGTTTGAAATCATAATGATTGACACATGCCAGTGTACATTTTTTCAGAACCATAGCCTGTGCGATGCCAGCAGTGAACCCCAGAGTAAACTATGCACTTTGGCTGATTACGATGTGTCACTGTGGGTTCATTAGTTGTGACACATGGACCACTCTGGTGGGGAATGCCAATAACGGGGGAGGCTGCGCATGTGTGGACACACGGGGTAGAGGGAAGTCTGTTCCTTCACCTTAATTTTGCTGTGAACCTAAAACTGCTCTTTAAAAAAGTGTAAAAACTGAGCAAGAAATAAATCATTTAATGCAATATGTCATGAAAGTAATGTGAGAGGAAAAGTTATTTTTCTTAAATAATGGGATATAACTTAAGATATTTGCCTTGGTATAAAATCTAATTGTACTTTGAAATGTTATTTTTAAAATTTTGATAGGTCATTGAAAATTTGATTGAAGTTTAACACTTTCTTGACCTTGTGAAATGCACAGCCCCCACTATTTGTATTACAATATTTGTTGAATGAATGATACTGTATTAATGTCTCATTAACCGCTTAATTAAAAATAGCTTGAAAAATATATTTAGTATGGTTGCTTTCTGCTAGATGGAAATAGAAAAATTTACAAAATAGAATCAGTCAAAAGCTTATTACATCGTTATACCTTTCAGGATTGTGTCATGGACTCTGGAAAAGCATTGCCAGGAGTTAATATTTTGACAGTCCTGGTCAGGGAAGGAGATAATAAGGCTGTGCATTATGTATTACCCTGATATTTAAGCCAAATTAATAAAAATGCCAGAATGATGAAGTATTTGTACTGCTGATATAAGGAATGTGATTGGAATGAAGGAGAAGTAGCTGAACCTAGATGAGAACAGAAATGTGATAATTTGGTGATCTTCAAGACTTTAAGAATGAATAGAATTGAGCCTTAGGAAAGTTATAAATTTGGTGACATAGGTCCATGTTATAAAGTGCTAGTCTAGGTCTTTTGTATTCCCTTACTATTCTTATCTTTAGGTCAAATTAATAACCTGATAAAATAGGACTCAACATTCAAAATCAAACTTTAAAATCTAAGTTTGTTTTGAACTTACATCCCAAAGCCTGGTTTTCTATTTTTATGTACATTGTTTTTCCACATTTTTGCTCAATACAATGATGAAGTCAAAATATAAGCAAAACACAGTTATTAAAATTTATGAAAATATCTTAGTGCTTTATTTAAACAGTGTGAATCAACATTATCATGACTTTCTTTAGAATGCAAATTACAGTATTCTTGAAAATTATTTAACCTAATATCTTATATTGAATCATTCTAAATTTTATTTTAATAATACAAGGTTCAGAAACATACACTAAAAATATAGTATAGTTTTGGTAAAATAGTTATAATCATTTTTAAAATATCTTTCCATAGTCTTCTTTCCAATTACCTTAATCCTACTTTATTAAAAACCTAGTTCAAGATTATATCACATTATTTCTTATAAATTTTTCCCCTTTTCTCTCTTACTCCAAATTTTCTTTTTCTTTGTTATTCTGATTATCTCTGCCACTAGCCCTGTTGAATGTTCTAGGTTTTATTGTTTTTTATGGATATCACGGCCAACCATAAATCTCTTTCTCAAGAAAACTTTCTGCTCTATATCCCCTGAAATTCCACCCATCCCTTCCACATTCCCCTTTATGGTAGATTAATGATGGCTGCAAATTATTTGGCTCTCCTTCCATCAAGTAGTCAATCTGTGTCAGCCTTGTGACTTGTTTTGACTTATAGAAATGTAGTAGCAGAGACACTGTTTGCCTTATAAAGATAGTCCTTTAGATTTCTGTAGCATTCACCTTCACCATTTTGGATGCTCCCTCTTGGAAGTAAAATACCTCCTAAGAAGTTTAATACTCTAAAAACACTATGATGTGAGGAAGCCCGATCCACTCACAGAGGACCATGGGGGCTCAGGGAGAAGTGTCAAGGTGCCTGACATGTGAAACTCAAGGAAGTGATATCGACTAATACAGGGATATTTCAGCCTAATGGAGAGGACTATAGATGAACAAAAGCAAGCACTGAATGGACAGGGGGGAACTTAGGTTGCAGGAACCTGACTTTAATGCTGAATCAAAGTTAATACAGAGTAAATAAACTCTACTAAAAGTACACTTTACCCAGAGTTAATCCTAATCTTATCTCCTAATAAATGATACCGCTTAGTTCACATGTTAGAGTTTGGCAAGAGTGTGTATATAACTGCAAAGCAAATAACTTTGGATGAAGAATTAGGAGATTCACTAAAGTTGATATCAGGAGACTTAAATTAATTTCTTTCTTTGCCACTTATTACACAAGGTTAGTTTCAATACTTTAACCTCTTCAAGTTAATTTCTCATTAGTTCCAGGAATACTAACTCAGTGTTGAGCAGAGAATTAATTTGAAGTTGAAAGTACAATTATTATAAAATTTCAAATTATACACAATTGTTAGATTAAATAACTGCAAAAATTCATCTAGGGCTAAACATGAAAAGTAAATAAGAATCCAGAATCCTATAGAGAGAAAAACAGGTTTAGATAGCATAATTAAATACTTTATAAGTACTTGATTATGATATTAATCATACTGCCTAATGAAAATAAAGCAAATTTTTCTATTTGCTCTTCTTTTAATTTTTTGAAAAAAAAATAGTAGATATTATTCCTGGCTAGTGTGGCTCAGTTCGTTGGAGCATCAAACCTTACACCACAGGGCTGCAGGTTTGATTCCTGATCAGGGCACATACCTAGATTGTGGGTTCAATCTATGCCCCTAAGGGTCATGGGTTCCATCCCCAGTCAGGGTGAGTACTGGAGGCAGCCAATGGACACTTCTCTCTCACGTCCATGTGCCTCTCTTTCTCTTTCCTTTCCTCTCTAGAATCAATAAAAAAAAAATCCTCAGGTGAGGATTTTTAAAAAGTAGATATTAAATCCTAGATAGAAATTTTAATCAAAACAGCATTTACTACCTATGTTTAAATATAGCACACAGAAGGAAGTTTTTATTCAGGCTAACAATAAATTTGCTATTGATTTGAGTCCCTAATCAAAGGAACAATATAACCTATTTTAAAATTTATTTATTTACTTATTTTTAATCCTAGCCTGAGGGCATGTTTATTGGTTTTTAGAGAGAGAGGAAGGGTGAGACACACAGAGAGAGAAACATTGATGTGAGAAAGAAACATTAATGGGCTACCTATCATATTAGCCCTGAACAGAGATTGAACCCACAATCTAGATATGTGCCTTGATTGGGAATCGAACCTGCAGCCCTGTGGTGTAAGGGTTGATGTTCTAACCAACAGGGTTTAAAAATTTTAAGCCAATATGCCCTAAAAGTTTTCAAAAACAATTTAAGCCTAGTAGACAAGCATAATATCAACAATGGCTCAATAATTTTACAATGACATATACTAATACTACTTTTCACATGACTAGAAGTTCATGGATTTTTGAGCTTTTTTTCATAAGTGGTTTAAAAGTTCAGATAGCTTACGAACAATGCAATATGCTTTGCAATGGGTAAAGTACAAGAAATCTGTGTTGTTGTTTTCATTAATTTTGAAATTTATATAATATTAGGTTTATTAAAGAGTTGCTTATTATGAAAGCATCAAAATAAACACAAAATAAATTCAATATGATTTAGTCAACTGATATAAATCAGCAGTAGCCCAATTTTACTGTTTTTAATTGGGGGTAATTATCATATCCAAAATGTAAATAGAATGGAAGGTAAAGTTTTTTATTTGTTATGTTATAGTGTGTAAATATCTATATTTTTCATTCTAATGGTTTAATGCTTCTGGCCTAGGCCAAATAATATCCCATCAATTCAACCTACTAAACTCTAGCACCTACTGCCTCTTTTTTACTACAACATTGTATCATCTAATCCATTCTTCACTGGATCCATAAAAAAATCAAATCTGATCATGTCACTTCTTGAATGACTGTACATTACATAGAGGATAAATTCTAAGTTCTCCAATACAAAGATTTTCATTGTCTGTCATTGGGCTACCTTTTCCAGGTTCATGGGTAGCTAACCACTTTTCTCCCCATGAACTGATTCCATAGGCATACTATGCCTTTTCACACTTCTGTATTTATCACATCTCCATACAAGAATACTGTCCTATTCCTAGTGTTGTTTGATTTCAATAATATTCAAATATAAATATAGCTGTTGCCCCTCCACGAAGCATCTGATTCACCTTCCTTGAAACTCTTAATACTCAGTACATACAATTATGATACTGTTAAATAACAATGTATTTTCCTCCTCAGCTATTCTATATCACATAGAGAAAGTGTTTGATATTTGTACCAAGTATATGCTGGCTGCCTCTAGTAGGGCTAAAGAAGATCTCACGAAAAGTGGTATTAATATTAAAGGATATTTAAAAACTGTTTAGAAAACTATTGTACAGATATAAAATAAACACATGTCAAAGATTTTATTTAACACATTAATTAATAAAAGAATTACTAATATTTTACTACTGGCTTAAAGGAGAATTCAAAGTACCATATATATTAAGGTCCTTCAGCAAAGCAAAATGAATTCACCATAGTTAGAAAATTGGACTTTTCCAATTTGAGGACATCTATTGCTCTCCATTTGCATGTCTATGAACAAGATCACAGACATTGTTATTTAATAATTTAGAGAGTTGAAATAGTTCAAAGACAATGAAAGTGGAGGAGAATCTGGAATGGTATATAAATATTCAGTAACATATATTTTTCTTTGCCCATTTTCAAGTATTTCAAAATTTTTCCTGAGGTGTTACAAAAAGTCTTGAATAAAACTCACATTATACAAAAAGTATACGTTACGAGAATAAAGTGCAAGAGTAGGGAAATTAAGCTCTACCAAATGATTAAATTGCATTACTAACTGGGGACATGTAGGGAGATTTAGAATATTTCTGAGAAGTGTAATAAGGATAAGTTACTCAAGCATAAATAGCTGTTTGAGAACATACTTTAGTAAACTTATTTCTAATAGATGATAATTAATCCTAAAGCCAACACAAGGCAAACAATAGGTTATTTCCACCATAAGAGGTAAATTTCTCGAGAAATTTTATTCTAATCCTGAGCACTCAAGAACTTTATTCATTGTTAAGACCTGATGCCAGTATCATCTTTTTAATAAAGCCTAACCTGTCAAATGCAAGCAGTCAGAAAGGGATGGCATGCTCAGATGGAGGTGCTTAAAGAGAACTTAAAGAAGGGGGACCTCAGAACTGAGGGCAGAGAAATATCAAGCTCCCAGAGATGGTAGGATATTCCAGGAGGTAGGAGGGATACATACCTGGGGAGAGCTTGTGCAAGTTCACTACACTTTGGGTGACAAAACTATTGTGTGGGATGAAGCTGGGTAGTGAAATACATGGCACCTGAGCAGAGCTGAGCAGCCTGCAGATGGCTGTGAGAGCATGGGCAAGGAGTGGTGTCTGGAGGGCTCCTTCTTGCTTCCCAAGAGCAGGAGTGTGAATGCATCCTGACCTAGGAAGGGCCTCTAGGCTGCTCTGTTTGCTCACTAAAATTAAATTTAGAATAAATTTTCTATTCTCCAAAAGTCTCTCATCAGCCTTTCCCACCACCATCCAAGCCTTATTCTTTCTCACCAAAAATCTAATCCTCCGGCTTGAAAGAGAAAGAGGCAGCGCTTTTGTTGAAGACAGGGGTAACAAAGTAACATAACAGCTGTATTATTGTGTTAACAGAGTGTCCTATGCCAGGCACTGTGATAGGAGCTTTATAAGACTTTATCTCATGGAATCCTCACTACAATCCCAGGAAAAGAATACTAGGATCATCTTCATGTCACTATCGGGTAAGGAGAGAGCTTAAAAACAAACAAACAAAAACAAAAACAAAAAAACAATTACATACATTCTTTGTCCAGGCTCTTAGTAAAGCTATCTAAAACTACAGGTGACTTCATGTCAGCATAATTTCCCAGTAAATATTTTAAAAATTCCTTTTACATTATGCAAAAATTAGCTAACTGACCCAATATATTCCCAACTAAACTCACCTTTAGAATGTCTATCTTTCTCTGTCTTTTCCAGAAAGGCCTAAGCAAACCCTAATAATGCACACGGTTTTCATATAACATCTTGCAGCCTTTTTTATATGCTCATGACCATGCACTATGCTGTGGCACATTCCTGGATATCGACGGGATGACGCAGATTGTGATATGCAGCCAACAGAGGACAAAAATGCCTAATTATGGGACACATAAAGATACCACTTTCCCCACTGACACAGAGTTCATCTTGTCGCTCACGTAAACAGCAATGGGAGGGCAAGCACCTGCCCTCTGGAATATGAAGGTGTTCTGTTCTGAGAACAGCAGAATCCAGTCCTATGCAGCTGGCCACTGAATCAGCTATTAACAACTGATTAGGAGGATATATTTCTGAATATTCTATTTCTCTCCAGTACAAAGGAAGGGCAATTTTAAACAGAACTCACCGCTCTGAATGTCTGACTCCATCAAGCCATTTTGTGAAATAGAACTATAATTCAAGCCTGTAAGTTAATGGAGGTTGACAGGAAGGTACACATTGCATTTTGCAAAGGAGCCTTGATTACTTTCTCTGCTTCCTATTGGCAATAAAGGCTTGACAGTTTCCATTTCTTAAAAGAACAGCTTTATTATTTTTCCCTCAATTCTAAGTACTTAAGTTGACTTTAAAATAGTTGCAAGTAAATGGAGTTCCTTTATTGAAAAGAAAAAAAAGGAGCAGGTAAGAGGAATTTCTTACCCAGTTTCGTTCAATCTTCTATCACTTAAGAAATTTAAAGTAACAAATTGGTGCAATTGAAAACTTTGAATTCTTTAAAATGTTTAAGCTATGGCTTAGAGACTCTAGCAGTCAGGGGGCAGGCAGAATGCCAATGGCTTACACTCAAATTGGGTAATTCGAGGAGGCAGTCAAAATGTGTAAATTTAATAAAGACACTATTTACAAAAGTGCAGGCTGTTGTGTAGGAAAACTGTAATGGATAGTTTAGTCTGCTGGGGCTGGGATCAGCAGGGTATCTCACTCTATTTAGGACTAACAAGGCAAGAAGAGAGGAGTCAGAGTTCTGGAAGCAGGGCCTGGAATCTTCACTTGAGGGCAGCAGTCAGCCTCACAGGGAAGGAGTAGGGGAAATTAGTGCCTGGCTTTGCTTTCATTTCTCTTTCTGACTCTTTGGCGGTGGTCCACTTTGACCAAACTTACTGGAAGCCCATTGCAGTAGTCCCTCTCAGTCAACCTAACACAGTACAAAGCACCATGGGAAAGGGTGGAGTGGATCTGAACAGGTAAGTAGAAGATATCCAGAGACACCCTCCTTTAGGCAATCATTTAAATGGTTCTATTCACTAACCTTTGCTATGAAAAGACACATTTGAATCAAGACTTGCAATTTCTAAAGGCCCTTCGATAGTCAAGTAGATTTCAGGAGGGAATGATTGATCCAGTCTGTGCTTGTGGACCATCATAGCTACCCAAGTTTTTCAGCAACGTAAGAGAGCTGAAAGCAGGGTTTGATTTTCTAAAGCAGGGGTGGGGCACAGCCAGCCCTGCCAAGGCATTAGGGGAGAGTTAATAAAATGGTTGACCAAATGTAGCAGGCTATTTTTAAAATTGATAATTTTGTATGGCCCATGAATGATGTTATAAATATCCAGATGGCCCTGGCAGAAGACAAGTTCCCCATCCCTGGTAAAGAATCTAAGGAAGGTCAGAGAAGGCAGACCAACAAGTCCTCTGATACTTTAAGCAGAATAATCGACCCAGGGCATCACCCAATTCCAGAAAAAATAGAAGAAATGGAAATGTACTATCTTGTCCATAACTGTCACTGGTGAATTTCA
The DNA here is from genome assembly GCF_000147115.1 of Myotis lucifugus. Classification (NCBI taxonomy): domain Eukaryota; kingdom Metazoa; phylum Chordata; class Mammalia; order Chiroptera; family Vespertilionidae; genus Myotis; species Myotis lucifugus. The sequence continues at coordinate 593,052 of NW_005871168.1, read as the reverse complement.
TCAACATTATCTACATGTATCTCATTTTCTTGAGCATAATGTACAGTAGCAATTCTGCAGAAATCAGCCACACCCTCTCCATGGACACTCCGTTATACAACTGTCTCAATAATTACTCCACACTTTCAACCACTAGTTACAAAGTATAAACATTTGACCTTCTCTAGTCTCTGCATATATGACACATTTAATAAATTCAACAAATATTTATCACGTGATAATGTGACAAGCAATGTTCCACATGCTAGAGATAAAGCACTGAAGTAAAGTCTCACCTACACATGGCCCACTAGTCAAAGCTTAAGTCACTTTTGCAATCATAACACCAAGCATCTCAGAAAAATGTATGATTTAGGATAAAAGTATAATTAAACAGTTGATTGAATAAGTCCATATTATAGTCATTGAATGGTGTTTTCTACATACTATTCACACTAGAGGCCCGGTGCACGGATTCGTGCACCAATGGGGTCCCTTGGCCTGGCCTGTGGGGATCGGGCTGAAACTGGCTCTCCAACCTCCCCTGAGGGGTCCTGAATTGCGAGAGGGTGCAGGCCAGGCTAAGGTGCACGATCGGGGCCAGGGAGGGATGTGTCCAGCCCGTCTCGCCCAGTCCCAATTGGCCGGACCCCAGCAGCAAGCTAACTTACCGGTCAGAGTGTCTGCCCCATGGTGGTCAGTGTGCATCATATGACTGGTTGAACGGTTGAAAGGTTAATTAGCATATTAGGCTTTTTGTATATATAGATATTTCATATATGTGGAAAGTTATGGTTCTTGCTTTTATTTTTATTTTTCGCTATTGTGTGAATTTCTAAAACAGTGGACACTGCTCATTCAAGTGAGATAGAAGATTGCCAAGTGAAGTACAACATGATGTAGGTATAAAATATTTGGGAGGATGTACAGAATAGGAATGTAGACTTGCATTTTCTTTTTGTTTCAGGGGAGAAGTGCTGAACTGTGCTGAGCACATGTTCAGTGCAGCAGTCACTGGCACGTGAATGCTTCCCTCTTTGTTCCACTTTCACCCATGGCAGTGCCTTGGATCATGTTCATGTTTGGTATTTTATTAGCAGAAATGTAGTAGGCTGGTTTGAAGAATATATTTGGGGTTTCTTTAAATCATATTTTTTTCTGTTTGACATTTCTCATTGTATTGCACCATGTCAAGTAAGCATGGACCAGTGTGTACAGTATATTGAATTTTCTTCAGTAGTTCAAGACAAATTAGTTCTCTGCCCACATATCACTTAAAGCACTAATCCCTGTGCAACCCAGCAAACTTTAGACTGTACCTGTTCAGCATTTAAAGTTAGGGCGGTGCATCATGAACACCTGTCAAAGTTTATAGCCATCTGCTGCCTCAAGAAATCTAAATTCTAATAATATAAAATTAACAGATGGGAAAGAGCTGTCACCTCAGCTCTGAAGAGGATAACTGTAACCTTAGAATGAACATTTTCTCCATTTTGCTGGTAATTGTTTTCAATGGCCATTGGGACACAGTTCACAATGATGGCCCATTACTGACATGCTTTGTTTCTATTCGGGGATGGTTTGGATAAGGGGTATTTCATAATGATTTCTAAAACTCCACATTAAGGTGAGTCTTCCTCTTCTCAATGAAGGCACAAAATAATAAAGATATAATTAAATGTGCTTCAACATATGACAGTCCTGAGGGAATGAAAAGATACCTTTGAGACTAGAAATGTAATGTCTTTAATAAGACATTAAAGTTAGTTAGGATCTACTTATATAAAATTAAGTACGAAAATTAGATGTTGAGAGGAAATTCATAACAAACTGTGTGTATTTCCAGGAACTAGAAATCCATATTCACAAATAATTGAGAAGACTCTTCTTACAAGAAGGATAATTAAAAAGAAAATTATAGACCTCAAGGTTTTGTTTTGCTTTGAAAAATTATCATGCCTTTGTGTTGTTTTCTATTTCTGATCATAAAAGTAATGCCTGCTCAATATAAATAATTCAAACCATACAGAGTGCTTAAAGTGCAATGGGAGGTAGCCATGATTTCATGCTCCACAAACCTGAGGAACAAACATCAATAAATCTTTTTTATTTTTCCAATTAATGACTCAAGAACCCACATGCTAGTTTTGTAAGGAGTCTAATCTCTACTTCTTGGGGCTGGCCCCGAGCTATCCACAATTCATAGGAGCTACGTAGCCCCAGTCGTGGCTGATCCACAATGTAAAGACAGTACCCAAATTTGAACCCAGTTTGGTGCTGTGGGGCCTTTACTCCCACGTGTGGGTAAAGTGTGGCCCCCTCTTCACTGCCAAAAGGGTTAGTCTACATGGTAAAGATTCTCAGAGGTGTATATCTCTGCATAGCCCACTGTAACCTTTCTTAATAGACCCTACCTGCCTGGACTACTGAGCTTGTCCAAGTGCCCCTCCCACTGCGTATATTAGTCTTCTATTGTTGCCATGACAAATGTGGAAATAAAAAAAAGACCATTCACATGAAAATTTAAAAAAGGATATTTACCCAGAACTTGCCATAGTGAGAGGCTCAGCTCCATCACCTGCCTTTGGCAGAGACTCTACTATAGGGGACTGTAGAAGCTTTATAGTGGAAAAAAGGGGGAGGTTTGACATGTGTTGATTGTAAGCTGGTGGTATGGATACCAGAGGAGGCTAATTAGAAGCAAGGCACTATGCCTGTTTGGTGAAGGGAGCATATTTGGCTTTCACTGGTTGGTCCTAAGTTGATAGTGGGGGCGGTGGGGAGGGAGGATTTAAAAAGTTGGAAGTTACTGATCAAGTCCTGGTGCTTTTGAGCTAATTTCTGCAGAGGTTGTTTGGTTTTCTAAACTGGTTTCTGGAACAGGTTGTGAGGATCAGATTTCTATTTTTTTATCTGATCTGGCTATTTCCCATGTATACACTCAGTCTTTCACCAAATTATCAAGTTTATACTTGGCGGCTTTTTGACAATACAAGGTTATTATAACACAGTTCTGTAGGTCAGAAGTCGAGTAAGGGCCTCACAGAGCGAAAATCAAGCTGTCAGCAGGGGGGTTCCTTTCTGGAGATTCTAGTGGAGAATCCATTCACTCACATTATTGACTGAATTCAGTGGTTAAAGGCCCAGGACCCAGCTTTCTTGCTGGCTGTGAACTAAGAGCAGTTCCCAGCTTCTAAGCTACTGCATTCCTTGGCTCTGGTCTTTTAACTTCAAAGCTAGCAATGGTGGCTTTCTGTTGTTTATGCTGTATGGGCCCAATGGGAAACTAATACAGATGTGAAAGATTAGTAGGGGTTTATTAGAGGATTTGTGAATGTGAATACTTAGGTAGCAGGGAGGAGGGTGTTCAAATCAGAACAAAGAGCATGTGCAAAAGCACTGAAGGGCAGTGGACATTGAGTAATTGAGAGATGGCTGGACCCTAAAGTATAAAGAACAGCACAGAGCAAAATTGCAATGATCATCAAAGTAAAACCAATATACTTGTATTAAGATTTTTTTATTCGCTTTGTGCAAAAGTACTGGCAAACCCATTGTTCATATATGAGCAACACGCAATTTCAAAACACTCTAGCTTTAGAATTACTTAGAGGTGAATTCAAATTCTGTTTCTGCCATTCACCCACTGTATGTCAATTTACTTAACTTCATGAATTCTCCATATCCTCATCTGTGAAATAGAGATAAGTACACCTTGCATATATGTTGTGAGCATTACATGGAAAAATATGCATCTTCACAGCTTAGAAAAAAATAAGAATACTAGTATATAATGTTATTTTATACCTAAGATATATTACATCTAGTTCTAGATCTAAACCTAAAGAGACATTAAACTGGTGGACCCTCACTCCCAGACAGGATGAAGGTCATGTTGCCACTCAGCTGGCCATGTCAGTGTAACCATCAGCTTGACAACTGGCTAAGGTTACATTTCAATTTGCACCAGAAGTGTCCAAAACATGTTTAATGCACTGGAAAATATTATATCTATTTTTATTATTATATATGTATTGTTATATATATGTTAAACATGTATGTCCCCCAAAAGATACCCACCCAAGGTATAGCTAACTATACATTGGGAAATTACAATATCGATTCTCATATTGTTAAAATGGGTTTAACTTTCTTAGCATGGTGCCTGGTAAGTACAACATTCTTAGCATGGTGCCTGGTAAGTACAAAGTATTTGATTATCTTTGGACAATCTTATCATCATTGAGAGTTGGTGTCATCATTCTTACCATGGTGTTGTTGTTTTTTATCATCAGTAATCATTTCTTGTGTTAGGTGTTTAATTCTTTTGAACTAATCCTATGATGTTTTTCACTGAGATTAAGATAAGTTTCTTGAATAACATTTGCAATTGTAAACATTGGTCCTTCTCACCTGTGGGAGGTAAGAATCAAGTCACCCAGAGTAGCAAGGAAAGAGAAGCATTCTCAGTGGACTTTTGGCTACTCCAGGTCTCAGCTTCAAAGACTGAAGTCTCTAAGCATGCCTTGGTGGTGTCGTGGAAGTCAGTGTATGGCTGTGATGTGAGTGGCACCCACTTAAAGCTCACACCCTTGCACAATGCACAACCTGAACATCTGTATCCTTTGTACCCTCACACTCTGTTTTAAGCATCACAAGCCTTTTGAAGTTCTTTGGGCACACAGCAGTCTTTTATGTCTCTGTGTTTCATGTGTGTATCTGCTAAGCATGCCCTTCATCCTTTAATCTGCCTACTAAACTCTATAGACTTACCTTCTAATACACAGTTCAAGCATCTTCTCTTCTCTAAAGACTCTGCTGGTCTAACCTGGCACAATTAATCATTTTTCTTTTTAATCACCTCTGTAAGTATTGTATGCAATTTTTACATTTATTCTTATGAAATTGCCAATATTCCACTTGTTTTTACCTAAAGAATTGACAATCTCACATGTCTGATCCTAACATAATTGCACTAATAAACTGTTTTTCAAACATTTGTTAAAATGTCAGCTAATCTGTGCGTCTCTCATCTACAGTGGTCATGTCTTATTCAAAATACAGGGCAAGACAAAAGTAGGGTTACAGATCTTCATATAGAAAATAATCCAAAAATTAATAAATTATAAAGAAAGAATAATGTTTCACACTCACAAATATAAATGTACTTTTGCCCCACCCTGTATATAGCTATATTTTTAGTAGTTAAGATATGTTTTCAATAATATTTAGCTGTGACCTAACATTTCTGTTTCTATTTCTCTTATCTGAAAAATGAAACAACACAATACTCATAAGTTTTTGCAAACATTAAATGAGGTAACTGTACTAAAGTTAAATTTTGTTTTCAAACTTTATTCATTAGGGGTTTAATTCTTTTCAACTAATCCTATGATTGTTTTTCAGTGAGATTAAGATAAGTTTCTTAAATAATATTTCCAATTGTAAACATTGGGCCTTCTTCAGAGAGAAAAACAAACACACTAATAATAGATTGAATTCAATATGGAAAAACTAGATAGCCTGATAACTAAACATCAGACTTTTAAAAATCACAGCAAAGTCAGATCCACAGTCCTTAAGGTATTAACTTATTGTTTTGTTTTGTTTTGTTTTGTTTTGATTCATAGTTTCCTACAGAAAATTTAAAAATATGTGTGGCCATGCATATAATAAGACTCTTGAACAATTGGTATTATTTTCTTAAATGAGTGCAGAAGCACTCATAAATATATATACAGATTCAGAAAAATATACACTAAATATACACTTGGAAATCTAAAATATACACTAAAATATAATGAAATTATGAAAGAGTTCTTTAAGCAGAATAAGAATAGTAAAAATAAAAAGGGAAATGTTAGTCTTTAACTAAAAGAAGAAACACCACTATAATAAAATTAATATTAAATAAATGCAGAATTAACTTGTATTTTCATGTTAAATCTATCATTTAGTATTTTAATAATGTTATCTTAGAAAGTAGTGCTGCACATTAGAACACAAGTGGGCATATAAGATGTAGTCAGAAATTAGTTCAAATTCTTATTCTACTTACTGGCTATATGAACTTGGATGTTTATCTTACTTGCCTAGAATTCAGTTTCCTCCTTTCAAAGTCTACTTTATAGAATTGTGATAAAAATTACTTATGTATAGCAATATTAATTCTAGAAGTAGAACATGTAGTTCTTCAATAAAATAGTATAAGATCTGGCCATAATAGCAAGAATAAAAAATAAAAAAAATCACACAATCTATACTAATAAAAGCCTAGGTCACATCATCACAAGATGGCCACCCCTACGTCATCACAAGATAGCTGTCCCCACATCATCACATGATGGCCACCACAAGATGGGCGGCAGGGGAAGGCAGTTGTGGGTGATCAGGCCAGCAGGGGAGGGCAGTTGGGGGCGATCAGGCCTGCAGGGGAGCAGTTAGGTGTCAATCAGGCCGGCAGGGGAGTGGTTAGACGGTGAACAGGCAGGCAGGCAGAAGTGGTTAGGGGCAATCAGGCAGGCAGGCAGGTGAGTGGTTAGAAGCAATCAGTCCTGGATTGTGAGAGGGGGGATGTCGGACTGCCAGTTTAGGCCTGATCCTAGGGGATCAGGCCTAAACTGGCAGTCGGACATCCCCCGAGGGGTCCCAGATTCGAGAGGGGGCAGGCTGGGCTTAGGAACACCCCCCCCCCAGTGCACGAATTTTGTGCACCAGGCCTCTAGTTAATTAATGATCTGAATAAAGATTAAAGGACAAGGCCAGCCCTGGACTCACACAGTATCTTCAAGGAAGAGATTGCAGATGTTATATGAGAGTTTAAAATATGTCTCATTGACAAATTGCTAATCTTTACTTTCATTAATAATAATTTATGAATAAATTTCTCTGTGGGGTTATACCACCAATTCAATGCAGAGTTTTATTTACTAATGGATTTTAAGAATGGAAAATAAATTATTAGATCAGAACAAAAATTTGCTCCTAACATGGAGAATCAATTGGAATAATTAATGAGTTAACTATCATTTAAGCAAGAAATATTTATGGCTTAGAACAGGGTTAATGGCGGGGAACATAAAACAATATGCTTTGATGACAGGAATTTATGCCTTGTCCAAGCATCTGACTTGGATAACTGAGTGGATGGTGGAGGAATCATTCATTGAGAGAATGAGCACAGAGAAGAAAATTACTTACAAGTAAATTAACAGACCAAATTTCAGCTGTTTGATAAATAATCAAGTAATATATTCAGTAGCAAGTTGTATGTATGCATTGAAAAAAAAAGAAATATAGCTGAAAGTGGATATCACAAACTTTAAGGATATGGGTTGAAGCTATGGCAGAGGATAACAGCAATTCCATGTAAAGACATTTAGGACAGAATTCTTATAGACACCGGAATTTAACTAATGGGTTAAGAAAGAACTTTCAAAAAAGGTTTCTGTGCAATGGAAAAAAATCACGGGTAGATGGTGCTTTAGAAGTCAGTGCATGAGAGTGTTTCCACTAGAAAATACACAGTGTGAAATACTACAAATAAGTTAAATAAGACAACAAATGAACATGTTTGTTGTATTTACAACAAATAAAGTAATAATGGTTTGAGAAAGCAGATCAGTAGTCCAATAGGAGATGAAGGTAGATAGCACAAGTTGATCTATGAATGGATGTCAGAAATAAAAATAGCAAGTGTAAGTAGCTCTTATAAATGCTTGACTGCCAAGTGGAGGAGAAAAATGGGGCGGGGGGGGCAGAGCTGGAAGGAGATGGGATGAAGATTTTGATTATTTGTTTTGATAAAAGTTGTACATGAATAAATGGTGACTGGATGGTATCAATATAATTTATCTTGTGGGAAGGAATAATAACCAAATGTGGAGAAATTAGCCTTACCCAAGAAGAACAACTTCTAATTAGTAGAAGAAAAACAAAACAAAAAGGCTCTTAGGATTGTGTGTGGGGTGGAGAGGAAGTGGGAATGGGCATGAAATGCAGAGAATTCCTGAGGATTTTCTCTTCTCTGTGAATTAGAAATTAAGGTCATCCACTCTTAGCAGAGAGAGTGTGCTGGGAAAGGAGATTTGAAGAGAGTGGAGGTTTTAAATAGTTATCTTAGAAAGCAGGAGAGCACTAACTACAAAGACAGGATTTCTATGCAATATTGCTGTTGGAAACCAAGAATTTTTCCAGAGTTTCAATCAACAGTCCAGTAACAGTCCTGAAGATGAAGAGGGATAAATTCAGAGTTGGAGTTTTGTCCCCTGCACACACTAGGCAGGCAAGGACAGGAATGAAAGTTATTGTCACGGAAAAGGTGGAGTCATGAACCCTTGAATTTAAGTTCATTGAAGTGGAAATTAAAAAAACAACAGTTTGACAGTTATGAAAACTTTTCAGAAAATTTATAAGGGTTTGATAAATATACAAAATAAATATTTGCAACAAGAAAATGACACATATACTTAATTCAATAATTAAAAACAAACAAAATACTAATTTTAGCAGGCTCTGAATCATGATGAAAGATGTAAGAGGGAAACAAGTCACAGGTAGATAATTGATATGTCTCCTGAAGAAAGAAAAGATTATGAAATGGACTTTCTAAAATAAAATAGAACTAAAGAGAGTAGATGAATGAATAAAACAGAGGAATATACTGATGAGAGTTGTTAAATATCATATGGTAAATAAAGAGGGGTGAGAAATATTCTTCCTTACAAGCTTTAATAACAGGATGTCCAAGTTACACAGATGATTTAAGTTTGGGCTTGCTGGAAAGCAGTGAGATAGCAAGATGACCTCTCAATGCCCTTCTCAATCCAGAAAAGCTTTGTATAGCTGCTTACCCTCTGCAGGTCTTCTATTAATTGTTAGTAAACCTGGAACTCCTATTGGTCACAAAGAGACTTTCACACCTGGAAGATATGAGGCTATGCTGAAGTAATATTTTTAACTATATTTTTATTGATTTCAGAGAGGAAGGGAAAGGGAGAGAGAGATAGAAATATTAATGGCAAGAGAGAATCATTGGTTGGCTGCCTCCTGCATGCCCCCACACTAGGGAAAGTCCACAACCTGAGCATGTGCCTTGACCAGGAATCGAACCATGACCTCCTGGTTCATAGGTCGAAGCTTAACCACTGAGTCATGCAGGCTGGGCTGAAATAATCTTTTTAAGTGACACATGCATATTAAAATTTCAGTATGTAATATCTAAGCCTGAACTTATTTGTTAATTATCCAATTAATTTTACTTAATCACATGTAACAAAATTTGTATTTATACTTATAAATTCTTCTTGGCCTGTGGTCTAAACCCAATCACTAATAGCACTTAACAGTTGTTGAATAGAATGATATTCACTTTTGTTGCTATTTTGATACAACTATAACCCAATGTAACTTTTTTAAAATATATTTTTATTAATTTTTTACAGAGAGGAAGGGAGAGGGATAGAGAGTTAGAAACATCAATGGGAGAGAAACATCGACCAGCTGCCTCCTGCACACCTCCTACTGGGGATGTGCCTGCAACCAAGGTATATGCCCTTGACCGGAATCGAACCTGGGACCCTTCAGTCCGCAGGCCGACGCTCTATCCACCGAGCCAAACCAGTTTTGGCAACCCAATGTAACTCTTAATGTGCTACTCTAAACCTGCCCCCCCCCAAAAAAAATATGCCTTAAAACCAAAATATGGAATGTTTTACATTAAAGTGTGCAAAATCTTTGTATGTCTACAGAATACTGTAAGGGATGAAAGTGATCAGTTTTGGAATATGTGAAAAGAACCTATGAATTAACTATCTGATGACTTGAGCATTTGTATTTTCTCTCTGCAGTCAAGGTCCAATAATTAGTTAAACATTTGAAACTCAGATTAGGAAGTGAAAACAAACTCTGGTAGAGCAATAGGAAGCATTTGACAATCTTAGAGATTTTATTGCCCATACACCAATGTTAAAATGGTAACATTCATGTATTTTATAATGTTATAGCAGGCTCTATCTTAAACATTAAATTAACCTGGTTTACAAGGTATAAATATAGGCTAAGTTGGACAGACACATTAAAATAGTGTCAAATGAATTCATGTGGACCATTTTAAAGTTATCTACCTATTGATTTAGATAATTTAAAGCACTAGATAATTGCACATACCAAATGCCCATGCTAACAATAATTGCTGAGTAATATAATTTAAAATGCTTATAAAATCTGACTCAGCCTCAGTGCCACCTATTAAGGCCACCTAGAACAATACACACTTCATTTTTATTGCTACCAACTGTGGAAGGTATTAGGTTTTATTAGTGTCCAAATGGACACGTCAATATTTATGTACAAGAGATTCACTATTACCAAGCATCGCATTAGAATAGATACCACAAACAAGGAAATTGGAGATTTTGTTGCTTAAAATATATTTCAGTGATTTTGTTTGATTGATACTAAATTTTAGATGCATTATTTAAAATTATCAACAAAATAGAAATTGTCAGGAATATAGATAGGGCACTGTGGAATAAGCTACAAAGCCTATCATCAGCCTGTTTAAAGTCAGTGGAGACATAGCTTATTACTACTCTGATAGTAGACAGTATTTTTATTGAGTATTTGTTTTTACTATTATAGCTGCCCCCCATTTTCCTTAACCAGATAATAAAACTTGAAAAATACAGCTTCGTATAAAACTGAAATTTTATTTTGGGCAATTGTTTTATACATCTATTTTTGCAGAGGTTATAGCCTGAGGCTCTGCAGACAGGCAGAACATAATTTATGCAAAATTTTATGTGGCTTTAGACAAGTGATTTCTATAAACCTCAGTTTCTCCATTTGTTTAAAGATATAAAATGCATGTATCTGTTTATTTTATTTCAAAGAAAAATGATAAAATGTATTTAAATACAGAGTCTAGCATAGAATAATCACTCAATTAACATTAGCTCTTCTATTAATAGAAAATGACTTAATAAAAATAATTTCTTCATCCCTCTCCAGGGTTGAAATACATGACAAATTTAAAGTGGGAATAATATTGAGAACAGGAGCTTTACTAATATAAATGAACTACATATGGCTTAAGATAAGAAGATTTCACTTAAATATATTTTTTACATTGACTTGTATGTATAGAGGGAACCTTGTATCTGAAAGTGTTTATAATCTAGTAAGGAAGATAAAGATATGTTTAAAAAATCAAATGCAAAGCAAACAGCAACATAAAATTAACTCATTATGAGACTCCCCATGACACTTAGTGTATTTTAATCATTACTGTGTTTATTCTTATTCCTGAGTAAAAAATTTGCAAAGGTATTTACTCTTTATCCTTATTACATTTTTTTCAAAGCCTAGCTTTATAATAGCCTCATTCTCTCATTTCATTGAATACTTTATCTTCCAATCTAGAATACTGAGAGGTTTCTACTATCATTAATAAACAATAAACCTACCTTCTTATATGAATAGTCTTTTACCATTTTAGATAGAGACCCAGGGGAAATCTAAGCCTCTGCTTTGTTACACCTCCTCTTTACCCTGCCAACTTTCTGGAAAGGGCATGCTACACCTGCATCATGCAGGTCTGCATTTCTGATTCTGTGTTTAGCTCTTACAGTTGGTTTCTACTACACCCATTTTAGTGAAACCAGTTCCTCAAAGGTCACCAACTGCTTCCACAAGGTAACAAAACCAATGGCCTTTTTTTGCTTCTGATTCCATTTTAGCATTTGACATTCTTCACAATTCTCTACTTAGAGCTGTTGTCTCAATGACTTTCCCAACACTCTGTGTTAGTTTCATGTTTACAGCAAAGAATGCAGTGATTCTTGCATGCACATCAGGCAGAGAACTGCAGATATGAGTGTGAACATGGAAGACATGGTCCTTGACAGCAGAAGAAGGAAACTGCAAACAGCAAAATAGACGCTGCATGCAAAGATTTCTGGTGTAATAAGGTTTGAAGAAAATAAATAGTCAATAAAAAGAAATCCAGGTGGGTGAGAGATTGGGGGAAAAGATGGCAGCCAAATAGGCACCTAGTCCTAGAGCAGATAGAAGGAGCAACTAAATCAAATAACATTCACCAGGAATTGGCAGATTAGACATAGCTGGTGAGACAGTTCGTAGCTGGGAAAGGCAGAGGACACCAGGAGAATGGTAGGATCGGGCATCTGGGCTAGAGAGAGTCGTGTGAACACCAGGCTGAGAGGGACAGAAGGAAGCTGCCCTGCACTAAGGCCATGTCCTTTGGGGACAGGCATAACATCCGACTGTGGAAAAGAAGTCCACAGAACTGCTGGTGGTTGGGGAATCTAGATCTAAATCCACAGGCATGAGAAGCTGAGCCCAGAAAGGCAGCCTAAAGAGCTGCAGGAGCCATGTGGTACTGGGGGGAGAGAAACTCGCAGTTGCATGGTTGTTTTGCCTCTGTTTTGCCTTTTCTTTGATTAGCTAAACCCAGTTCATAGGACCTTTCAATTACAAATGTTCACTAAGGCTGCGGTTCAGGTGGAGGTGCAGATTTGTGGAGTCTAGGAGAGGCTGTGGAAACAGGACAGGGAGAGGTGACCAGGAATCTGAAACTGAGACATTCCTGACCCTCTAAACTTAAGCAGCCATTTACCTCCTGTAGAGTCAGCCCCTCACAGCAGCCTCCAGACAGACAGTTAATACAGCCACACCCAGCCTTCACCTTGAGTTCTGAAAAGTCCAAAAGAGCACTCGGGATGGGTTGAAGAGGGGCCGTTCAGTCCTAGAAAGTGATATAGCACCACCCCCACCTAAAGCCCTGTCAGAAACAGATGCTTGAGTGGTTAAATTGACATCAGGCAGGTAGGCAAAGCTGGCAGATTGGTCCCACCTCCTTGCAGCTAAGACTGTGGAGACAGATACAAAGAGAGGAGTGGTGGATCGCTTGGAATTTCAACATGGTGCTACCTAACAGGAGACTGAGAAGTGGAAGACAGAACAGATGAGTTGGGTCTTAAACCAGTCCCCATGGGGCATTACAACTCATCTGAAGTGAACAACAATTCATTTTTTAATTTTTTATCTTTTATTTAAAAAATAATTTTTTTGCTTTTTTTGTTTTTTATCTTTTATTTTTTTGTATTATTTTTTCTTCATTCAAATTTTATTTTATTTTTTAAATATATTTTATTGATTTTTTACAGAAAGGAAGGGAGAGAGATAGAGAGCTAGAAACATCAATGAGAGAGAAACATCGATCAACTGCCTCCTGCACATCTCCCACAGGGGATATGCCCGCACCCCAGGTACATGCCCTTGACCGGAATTGAACCCGGGACCCCTCGGTCCACAGGCCTACGCTCTATCCACTGAGCCAAACCAGTTTCGGCTCAAATTTTATTTTTTATTGTTATTTTATCATATACTAGAGGCCTGGTGCACGAAATTCATGCACGGGTGGGGTTCCTAGGCTTGGTGGTCTATCAGGGCTGATCAGGGCCAGGCCGATCAGGGCCCGAAGGCCCTCGCGGGGTCTGGAAAGGAGGTGACAGTGGTGGGGCCGGGTGCGGAAGGATCAGATGCCAAACGCCAATGCTGCCCTCAGTGCCCCGCCACCCCAAGGTTCCCCACCTCCTTCTCCTCCTTCCCTCAGTGCCATGCCACCACCAGGGGCCTGCTGGCCAGAGAAGGCATGTGGGGAGGGGCCAAGGGAGGTTTAGATCCCCAGTTTGGAATGTGCAGGAGGCAGCCAATCAATGATTCTCTATTATCATTGATGTTTCTATCTCTATTTCCCTTTCTGAAATCAATCAAATATATATTTTTAAAATGCAAGGTTTTTAGAGGAAGAAAGGTAGGGCAAAGGAGCTATTGACAGGGGGGCATTTGAGAGCTTGCTCACATTTCAGATACGATAACATAAGGTGGTCCTCAGGGGGTGACAGGTGAGGAGTGGCAGTGTGTGGAGCAGGGCACTGTGGGCTGAGGAACGGGCTGTAATGACTGAGAATGTCTGTGAAAATGACACCGAGTGTGTGTTGGGGCCATCGCTGGGATCATTCATCTCCAAGAGGTTTTGTTTCCAGACGGGAGGAGAAACATGGAGATCAGGAGGCCTTTCCTAGCCTAGAAGGTGATGCGGGTGGCAAGGGAGGGGTGCCCTGCTTCCCTACAAATGTAAACAAGCAGTTTAACTGCACATTTAACTGCACATGGACTTCAGTCACACAGCCAAATCAATGCTCAATGCCTGGGGGGCTGGGGGGGGGGGCGGGCGCAAAGCCACACCCCCAAGTGCACTTAATATGCTGAGGGGTGGGCAGGAAGCCATAAGCTGGAAGCCGTAGCTGACGGGGCCTGGCAGCTCTGCATCTGCCATGGAGCTGGACGGGGAGCAGCTGTCGGTGCAACTGGCTTTGGAGTTGGAGGGGCTGCACTTCCTGCAAGTCACCAGTGAGTCCCTGTGAGCCCTCAGCACACCAGCCAAGCCAGGCGGGGCCTGGGGAGGCCTTTCCCTCCTGGAGCCATTCTTCCCAGGGTGGCATCGGCTGCTTTTTTTTTCCAATTTATTTTTTTAATTAATAAGATAAATTGGGCTTGCAGTTCCTGGGATCCCTGGGCCATAGCATGCGACTCCAGGCCTCACTGTGACCCATCACCCTCCTCCTGCATTGAGCATCTGGCCCCTGGTGGTCAGTGTGCATCATAGTGACTGGTCGAGCAGTAGTTCTGGTCATTACGCTGTTATGGTTGCTGGGCTTTAATTATATAGGCTTTTCTTTTTTTTTCTGCTCACTTCTCCTTTTTTCATCCTGTTTTCCTTCTCCTGTCCCCACTTTAGTTTTTCTCTTTCTTTTCCTTTTTCCCCTTGTAAAAATTGACCTTCTTTATCTGCTTTATTGACGTGTTATTATTATTGTAGTCCCTGTTGGCTTACTCATATATTTAATTTCTCTCCCCTGCTCCATGTCCATTCACCCTTTTCTTTTCTCTTTCTTCCCTAGTCATTTTTGTATGCTTTTGTTATTCATCTCCTCTCTTGATCTCTTCTTCTCCTAATTGTTTAATTTCACTCACTAACTCAAGCCTCTCTGCTTTCTCCTCTATTCTTCTTTTCCAAAAATAAGCAAATAAATGAATAAATAACTTAAGAAAATTTTGTTCTTTTATTTACTTATTTTTTCTTCTTATCCACTCATTCTCTTTCTACCTCCTCTATACTGAACCGAGGTCCTCCCCTTATTCATTCAATTCCTTAACCTTACTTTCTATATATAAGCTCTGCCTAAACGTATTCTGTGCTCCCTTTTTCGGGTGTTTGTTGTTTGCATTTTTGGTTTATTTGTTTGTTTTATAGTGTTTTCCTCCCATAAATTCTTTTTTTCTTCTTTTTTTTGTTTCTCTCTTTTCTTTTTGTTTTCTTGATATCAGTTTTGCTCTATTTTCTCACTCCTAATTCTCTTTTCTCTAGAGGTCACTTTTATTGGGGTTATTGGTGTCATGAGTACATTCGCGTTTTGTTCCCTTTGTGTTGTGTCTGGTCGAGTTGTATTTTGTGCTGTTTGGTCAACATGGTAGAGAGCAAGCCACATAACCAGACACCCTGAGAGGAGACTTCATCTATGAATGGGACAATAACACTCAAGACCAAACTACATCAAGAGAACGCAAATATCTCAAGTAGGTGGCATGCCTAGAATGCCAAACCCAGAAGATATAAGAGATTGCACCACTGGGTTCCACAAAACATCTATCTATATAAAAGGCCAATATGCTAAGTGTCCTTCCACCTTCCAACTGGTTGCTATGACAACTTGCTTTATAGCCAGGTGGAAACACTTTACACTGTAACCAAATGTCTGTGAAGCATTTCCCCTTGCCTCATCTCATTTGATTCTCACATAAGTTCTGGAGTAGGTAGATAAGAGACTCGGTGGAATCCTATTTTCTTTTCATTAGCCGAAAAATGGAGATTTAGAAAGCTTAGAAACTTGACCTGACTTAAAAGAAGAAATGATAGACCTTGAAAATGACTTCAAGTTTTTTCAATGCTCAAAATATAGTCAAACACTGCTGCAGTTAAATATTTTATCCTTTGTTCTCCCTGCATGATCTACAATAATAATGTGCTTAATGTTGATATTTACTGCTGTGTTGTTGACAATTACCTGAAAGAGAAGTTGGGATGCTTCACTGGGATAAAAAAAGTTGAGAAAAATCAGAAATCAGGTCTAATTAAGCAAGTTTATTTTATATATATAGAAAAGGCTAAGTTGACTCACACATGCATGATCCACATAGAGCTCTCGCTGGTGCCAATCACATGTGTGTTTTGATCTGTTATTGTCAATTGTGAATTTGATTTAAACTTCTATTATAGAGAAAGGGCAAATAGTAATATTAAAATATTTCTTCTAATTAATTTCCTTTCAATGTGCATGAATTAGTGAACTGGGCCACTAGTCAACTATATAAGACAAACACAAAAAACCTGGGTGGAATAGCAGTTTGATCTAATACATAGAAACAATCACATAGGAACAGCAAAGATGGGGAGACAAAGTAACAACCCCCATACGAAAAGGAAGAATCACCAGAAAAGGAAATAAACGAAATGGAGAGAAGCAATTTGTCAGAGAAAGAATTCAGAGCAATGGTTACAAGGACACTGAAAAAGATGGAAGGCGAATTAAACAAGTGTAAGAATCAAGAGGAAGTGAAGAAGAATCAAGAGGAAGTGAAGAAGAATCAAGAGGAAATGAAGAATGACATAGTGCAATAAAGAACACAATGGAAAGTTTCAACAGTAAACTAGAAGTTGAGAGCTGCATCAGCAAGTTACAAGACAAGGTAGGAAAGAACAGCCAAGCAGAATAGCAACTGGAAAAAAAAAATTAAAAATCAGGAGGAGAGCCTAAGGGAGCTTTGGGACAACACGAAATGAAACAAAATCCACATAATAGGGGTGCCAGAAGGAGAGGAAGCAGAGCAAGGAATAGATAACCGGTTTGAAGAAAAAATGACAAAAAACTTCCCTGATATTGGGAAGAAAAATCTCACACAAGTTCAATTCCCCAGTTGCCAGCTGGAACAAACCCCCCAGTAGGGGAGCAGCTGACCCATATTTCTCTCTCTCACGCCCTCTCCTTTCCTCTGATGAACATAGATACTAAAATCCTCTACAAAGTCCTGGCAAATCAGATCCAGCATTACATTAGAAAGATCATACACCATGACCAAGTGGGATTTATCTCAGGGATGCAATGATCATGCAACATCCGCAAATCAATAAACTGAGAGAGAAGAATCACATAGTCATATCAATTGATGCAGAAAAAGCATTTGACAAAATCCAATATCCTTTCTTGATAAAAACCCTTAGCAAAGTGGGAATAGAGAGATCATACCTCAACATAATAAAAGCCTTATATGACAAACCTAGAGCCACCATTATACTCAATGAACAAAAAATAAAACCATTTCTCTTAAGAACAGGAACAAGACAGGGATGTCCACTTTCACCACTCCTGTTTGATATAGTACTAGAAGTGCTAGCCATAGCGCTCAGACAAGAAGAAGAAATAAAAGGCATCCTAATTGGAAAAGAAGAAGTAAAACTGTCATTGTTTGCAGATGACATGATATTGTACAAAGAAAACCATAAAGATTCCATCAAAAAACTACTGGAACTAATAAATGAATTAGGCAATGTAGCAGGATACAAAATTAACACCCAGAAATCTATGGCTTTTTAAACACCAATAATGAACTCTCAGAAAGAGAAAAAAATCCCATTTACCATTGCAACAATAAAAAATCAAGATACCTAGGAATAAACTTAACTAAGGAGATAAAAGACCTGTACTCAGAAAACTATAGGATGTTGAAAAAAGAGTTAGAAGAAGACATAAACAAATGGAACAATATACCATGTTCATGGATTGGTAAAATCAACATCATTAAAATGTCCATACTACCCAAAGCAATCTATAGATTTAATGCAATCCCCATTAAAATACCAATGGAATATTTTACAAACTCTCCAAAAATTTATCTGGAATAAAAAGTACCCCAAATAGCTGCAGCCATCTTGAGAAAGAAGAACAAAGTTGGAGTGATCACAATACCAGATATCAAGCTATATTACCAAGCCACGGTTCTCAAAACTGCCTGATACTGGCACAAGAACAGACATATAGACCAATGGAACAGAACAGAGAACTCAGAAATCAACCCAAGCCATTATGCTCAATTAATATTTGACAAAGGAGGCAATTAATATTTGACAAAGGAGGCAAGACAATGGAGTATAGATAGTCTCTTCAATAAATGGTGTTGGAAAAATGAAACTAGACCTCCAATTTACACCATACACAAAAAAAACTCAAAATTGGCTAATGGACTTAAACACAGGATGGAAAACCATAAGAATGTTAGAAGAATCCATAGGCAACAAAATATCATACATATGTTGTAGTGATATCTTTACCAATACAGCTCCTAGGGAAATGGAAACTAAGTAGAAAATAAACAAATGTGACTACATGAAACTAAATGAAGGAAAACACATTTCAGGTTTCTGTATCAATAATTTAAATATGTATGCACTCAGGAATGTTACTGCAAAGCATTAGAGACAGGTTGTAATTGTCTAAATAAACAACTGCACAAGCAAGTACTATTGCTCTTTTTTTACCCTTTTAAAATATGTTAATTCCAGCTTTAGCTTGCTATTACTCAATTATCTAGCCATCTGATGTGTCCAACCCTTTTTTATTTTAAACTAAGCATGCCATACATGTCAGACACAGAAAACAAAAATTCACTCAATCTTTCCTTCTTATTAATGCTGCCTGTCAGAAATAAAGAGACATACAAATACATAAAATTGAATCAAACATCTCCTTGACAAAAATACACATGGGTAAAATGGTCTGGGAACAAAGCTGCATAATAAAAACGTGGCACACAGGGATTTTTTATGGAGTCAAACATTCTCCCACTACAGATGATATCATCTTTTTCTATATCTTTTTCTTTCAGGACATAAAAGGTCAAACATCTTACGATTGGTGCAGGATATTTTTAATCTCGGTGTCAAATGGCACTGAGGTTAAAAGCTAGCTAGAGAATGAGAAGAATGACTATTAAAAAGAGAATGGAAGTTTTTAACCTTTTCTAAATAGCGCAGTGGAACCTAAGTTATTATTTTAAGGGAAAGTCATTGAAATATTTTATTTGAAGCATGGGAAATATCCCAAACACACACCAAGGAACACATTTCAGAAATGTACACAACTTATAACATTTCAGGAATACTTGGGTTGCATTTTAAAAACATGGAATTTGGTAGAGTTGTAGAGCTCTCATTTCCCATGGTAGCAGAATCTAATGTGCCCAATCCTTCTTTATTTTAATTTTTATTTACTGATTGATTTTTAGAGAGAGATAGAGGAAGGGAGAGAGAGGGGAAGATTGATTTGTTGTTCCACTTATTTATGCTTCCATTGGTTTATTTTTGTATGTGATCAGACCTAGTATTGAACCTGCAGATGACGATTTAAGCAATTGAACTATCTGGCCAGGGCAGAATCTACTGAGTCATTTAAATTTCCTTTCTTTTCATTGTTATTAAAAGTACATATATTCTTTTTTTTTAATATATTTTTATTGATTTTTTACAGAGAGGAATGGAGAGAGATAGATAGTTAGAAACATCGATGGGAGAGAAACATCGATCAGCTGCCTCCTGCACATCTCCCACTGGGGATGTGCCCGCAACCCAGGTACATGCCCTTGACCGGAATCGAACCTGGGACCTTTCAGTCCGCAGGCCGACGCTCTATCCACTGAACCAAACCGGTTTCGGCAAAAGTAAATATATTCTTAGATACATTACCATACAAGTATAACCTAAAACAAATTAAAAATAATTAAGATTAAAAATATGAAATCTACTTAATTTCCTTTCTTACAAAAGTTAACTTATAATGTCTTTTTTAAATTTATATAAGCTTGCTGTTCTAATTGTTAAATTTTTATCAATCAGTAGGACAAAAATGTCCATATACTACTGCTATTATTGCAACTACTATTTACTACTGAAAATTAAATATGTTGCTTTCTTTATTGAGCTTCTGCTATATGCATGGAAAACCTTGCCCTATGTGCTTTACATACACTATCTCAAGTCCTTACAACAAATCTACATGTTGGCTTTAGAGGGAAGGAAATTAGTAGTATGGCTCCAAATATTTCCATGACTTGCCTAGACCACAAAGTTATTAAGTTCCTCAATCAATATTCAAACTCGGGTCTACTTTTCTATTGCACATCTTTTTATAATGATCTTAATTATTTCAATAAAATCCCTTAATTCATTCAGCAATTATTTAGTGAATGGCTGTGATAAGTAAAATTCTCTCATAGACACTGTAGAAAATACAGACATTGCTCCTGTATGTATGAATCTTACATTTCATGAGTGCATCCAGGTAAAAAACAAGTAAGTGGTAAATAAAAATAACTGCACATTGTAATAATGGCTATGAAGAAAATAAAGTCTTAGAAATTGAAAAGATGAAGGTGTCCTGTTTTAACTAGTGTTGTCAGAGCAATCCAGAGAGGTTGACATTTCAGCAAGCCCTGAAGGAAGTGAAGTTGATGGTCAGGAAGAGTGTAGGCAAGGCACATTTCAGGCAGCAGTGACAGGAGCAAAGACTGGAAAAGGTTGACCTGTGCCAGGAGCTAAAAGAAATTCGGCGAGGCAGATGTAGGACGGTGGCTGTGGCTGAGGAGTAGTTTCACATGCTATTACATACCACAGAATGCAGGGCCTTGTAGCATTGCTGTGTTCCTTTTGTTCTCTGTTATATGGAAAACCACTGAAACTTTTGAAGCAACTGAGTTGCATGATCTCAGGTATGTTTAAAGACATTTCGCGCTCTGTAGAGTAAATAGATTGGTAAAGGGTGAAAGCAAACTCAGGAAGATCATTTAGAAAATTATTGTAAAGTGCCAGGGAAGAAATGGTGGTGTCCTAAATAAGATGGTTGTAGTGGATATTTAAAAAAAATGAATTAAATGGTTGAAGAGAGCACTAAAAAGCTTGCTGTTAGATCTTACAGATGGAGTAGGGATGGTGAGAGAAAGTGAGGATCCAAGGATATGTAATGTCAAGGTCTCCACTTTAAAAAATGAATGGTAGTACCATTTAATGAGGGAGAGAAGATTCAGGAGGCACAGATACAGGTGAAAAAACAATTATCTTTTGGATGTTTAAGTGTGAGACTTTTTGGTTAGTGACATCAAATTAGGCAGTAGGATATGTGTGTCTGAAAGACACGGGAGATCTGTTTCTGCAAAACAGGAGTAAGTCAGAGTCAGCAAAACTAATTTCAGTTAAACAAGTTCTTACTGACAAGTCTCTTTATATAATGTACTCTGCACAATATTTGCTTTAAAGAAAATTACCACTGTGTGTTTGTGGAGGATAGATATTTTTATTGATGCCCAATGAAGGAGGAAAGTAGTCTGTTGGGTGGTAAATTCTAAACATGTTAGGAGCATTGTGGTAATCCTATCTAATAAAGAGGGAATAAGCAACTTGACCGTCATACTGTCACAAAGATGGTGGAGCCCATTCCCCTCAGCCCCGCCAGAGTCCCCCAGTCCTTTCAACCCCGCAGGGGGTGGGGGGAGTGGCAGGTGCATGGTGCAGCCGGACCCACCCTCAGCCTCCCAGCCACCCAGGGCCGCCCGAGGCTCAGGTAACCAGGGCTGACCGAGGCTTGTGCTGCAGGCAGTGGCAGCAGTAGAGGTGTGATGGGGGTGTTGCCTTCCCCTGATGGCCAGGTGGCCTCCCGCCCCTGAGGGCTCCCAGACTGTGAGAGGGGGAAGGCCGGGCTGAGGGACGCCCCCTCCATTGCATGAATTTTCATGCACCAGGCCTCTAGTGTGTGGTAATGGAAAAATTCACTAAGTAAGTACATTTGATCTTAATCTTGAATAATATATCTATTTAATTTAGGGAAAAGGTATAGATGGAAAAGAGGAATGCAGACATTCCACCCTGCAAGAGAAGCAAAAGAAATAACATGGAATGAATAAATAACTTCAAGACATTTCTATATATCAGTAACTAAATCATGTACTATTTTTAGAGTTGTGGACAAAGGTGGATTTGGTCCCTGTCTTCAACCTTATAATTTAGTGACACAGACTGGTGTTCATCATTTTATGAAAAGTATAATCATTTTTTTAAAAAAGAAAGTCAATGTATAATACCAAGTTTGGGTATTATATCTCTGAGAAACTGAGATTTTAGCTGAAAACTGTAAAAGGACTACATATTAGCTATGCAAAGAAGAAAATAATATCAGAATATAACCTTGGTCAGAATTGGGAGACTGAACAAAAAGGAGGAAAATTGAATATGAGAACACAAGTCCACAGATTACAATAGTGGTTTAAGTAAAAAATGACAATATACTAAGATGGAGTCTGTGAAAACTGAAGAATTATCTGAAATTGAAAGTTACTTAGGAATTAGAATTAATGAGACTTAATGATTGACTGACAGTGGGAGGTGAGGAGGATGGAAAAGTCAAGATTACTTCAGCTTTCTGACTTGAGTGACTGAATAGATGATGATGCCACAGTGAAACATGGGACACTGGAGGAGGAGTGGGCTAGCAGTAGGGGGTGAGAAGGATGATTACTTCAGTTTGGGGCATTTTACATTGTAATGCTTTTCAGGTCGGTAGGGAAATTGTGACCTGTATGGGGAGCCCATGAAGCTGATAACCACTTTTATGTTGTTACCTCCCCAGTGCCTAGAATGCACTTGATATCTAATAAGCCTTCAAAACCATGCTTTACTAAGGGAGTGAGCTGCTCTAAATTATTTTGGAAAATACTTGGTTTCAAATATCTATCATATACATAATGATAATAATAACTTTTTCATTTAAAATATCCTTTATGTTTGAATAAATTTTCAGTGTGGACATCAAAGCTCTGAAAGGCCAGGATCTTTTTGGAAGAACATTTTTTTTCCCTGTGACTAAAGTACAAATGCAATTGAGCCAAAATATTGCCTATGGTATTTATTGCAAAGAGTATTCCATGGATCACAATGTCTGGTAAAATTAGTGGTGTCCTGAGAAAAATTATTATCCATATTCCCTTCCTATTCACAATAATATGTAATGGGTTCTGTAAAACCCTATAGTATAAAAACCTGCCTAATATTGTTTTTCCAGGACTAATTTAAACTTCAGATTTCCTCACAGCCCTCTTTGCTTCCTGAGAGTATCTTGTGAACTTATTTCTGTGTAACATCAATTTGTCATTCAGTAGCCTATAGCATATTATATGTGATTTTATATAAATCAGCTGTGGGGTTAAAAAATATGGGTTTTCTAGCTGGCTTGGCTCAGTGGATAGAGCGTCAGCCTGCGGACTGAAGGGTCCCAGGTTCGATTCCAGCCAAGGGCACATGCCTGGGTTGTGGGCTCGATCCCCAGTGGGGGGTATGCAGGAGACAGCCAATCAATGATTCTCTCTCATCATTGATGTTTCTATTTCACTCTCCTTCTCCTTTCCTCTCTGAAATCAATAAAGAAATATATTTTTTAAAAAAATATGGGTTTGAAGGCAACTTGCATGTCTGTGATCCATCAATCTCATCTTCAAATACAAATTTCCAAAAGGTATGACTACTGTAGATCAGGATGCTTAGAAATGGAAAGGAAAACTCTATAAATATTAACTAAAATAAATTCTTTCTTCCTTTAATGTTTTAAAAGGTCAAACCTTAAATCTTCTTTTTGAGATGATTAAACAAATGTGAATTTCCCTGAATATTCCAAATGCTATTTGTTTTTTGGCAGATAATTCACAACAGTGGATTTTCAGAACTCAAAGTCATACCTTAGATATAGCACAACAAAGTAGAAATGTGCTAAATTACTCAGAAACAATTTGGAGAGCTAGCAAACAGGGCAGCCTACTGGTTTGTGAACAGTGTAGATATTTTGCCATTCAACTCTCCTCTATTTGCCTCAATAAATTGTAGGGTACTTAGAATCCTACTATCTGTTATCCATCTGTCTGTATCTCTCTGCTCAGTCAGTGTCTGCCAGTGGAAAGACTTCATCCCGTCTGTCTCTTGCAGCAGGCAGGGAAGATATAAAATAAATCGGCTGACTTTGAAAGAGGAGAGGGCTTACAATTAGTATGTAGAACAGAACATCTCCTTAGTTGGCTAGGAGAAAAAGGTGATAAGCCTGAAGTAAAAATAGAAAGGAACATTAAGAAGAAACAGGATATAAATTACTCTACGGTCTCACCAGATGACCCAGCAGGGTGATCAGGCCTTGTATTTTCTAATCAACATATTCATAAACAAGATCTTCACAAAATGTCATCGACAGCTATTTAGCTCAAACACATCAACATTGCTCATCACACTACTTCTGCACTTGCCCTTCCTGTAGTTGGTAGTGAATTCTTCCAAGTCTGTATAAAATTTAACAGATAGAATTAAGTCCAGTTGTTCTTAAAAAGACAGGTTATTGTTGCATACCAAGACCTAACTTGTGTTCATTCCTTTTCTCCAGTTAAATAAATTGCACAGTCAAATTTAAATGTTTGTTCTACCCAATTTAACATACTTCTCAACATATACTTCTTAACATATCCTTCCAAAGAATAAAAAGTACCTATTATATAATAATGGGTCACTTCCTTAAATATTTTTGTAAAATATCTAAAGCATTTGAGAAATATATCTTGCATTACAGATAAAAGGTAGCAAACAGTGAGAATAATTAGGAATACACACTAGTAATAATATAGAAATTAATAGCTGGAATTGCTTTTACTGAAAAAATATTTTTTATTGTTTTCAGAAATGTGTTGGAGAAGCAATATGTGTTATGGAGGACTGTGGTTTTATTACTTCCAGAAAGGACTTTTGACAGCTTACAATAAAATCAATGTGATTCAAATGCAGCTACTAAAAACTATAGACAAAGAAAAAAATTAAGATCTGGTTGAGTGAGATTTCCGCATATGAGGACATGTAATATCTCTGAGTTTTCTACTACAGAGGTGAAAAGAAAAAATAAATGGAATAGGAGAATTTTCCAGGCCTACCTAGGAAGCATACTAATTCATGAAGGAAACATGTTTTTGTGGCCCTAATTTTTGAGATGAATCAGTTGTGGAGGTATTTTTATAACAGTTTGGTAATAAAAACAACCAGGATCAGTGTTTTCAAATGAATACAGACCTGTTTCACACAAAATTGTTCCTTTTATTGACAGTAGGTATAAATCAAAATATCAGATACAAGTCAGCTAAGAGCAAGTTTAGGGCCCTGAGCGGTGCGGTTTGGGAACAGACTGTTCTGAAAACCTTATTACAGACATATGGTGCAGAAAATCTTCTCAGCCATCTTTCTCAAGATGAGTTCTCTGTAATATGTTGCTGTTAGCTTCATTAAAAAATGTACGGTCAAATAATTTCTAGAGAAAGTGCATAATGTATTATCTCCTACATGCTAATTGTTTCAATCAAGCTTTAGACTAGAACCATAAATAATTTAAAATATAGTTTAGTAATAAGAAACTAAAAGTTAGAATTAGCATTTAGTTTATTCATTTTAGATATGCTTCACTGAATTTGATACTTTTATATATTTTATTCCATTTAATCTGCACAACAATTTATGAAGTGAACACAAAGAAACTTCGATTAAAATAATTTCATACCTTGTACAGAATCACAAAGCTAGATATGCTTGAAATGAAATGCACATAATCTCTACTGTAATATTCCTCAACTTTCCATTATGTAATCCTGTTGCCTTTGATGAATTTTACATAGTTGGTTCAGAGACCACTATTATGCATGCAGGATTTCTTTAACTAGGGTCCAGCCATCCTACCTTTGCTTGGAACTTTCTTTTTATTCATGTTTGTAAGATTCACTGAACTTTCCCTTTCTCAACTCCATTTTATTACTAAATCCACCTGGTGATTTTTAGAATTTTAGGTATTGTATTCTTCATACTAAAATTTCCATTTTTTAAAAAAATAGTCTTTTATTTTTTGGCTGAGAATTTTTAATTTTTTTAGTTGTTTCAAGAGTAATCACCATTGCCTCATAAAACACAGTTACAGAAGCTGCTTTTAAGTCATTATCTGGTAATCCCAACATCTGAGTTGTTCAAGTGGCATCTGTTTATTGTCTTTTTCCTTGAGAACTGGTGACATTTTTTTTCGTTATTGTTAGTATGTTGAGTAATTATGGATTGTATTATGAACATTTTGATATTATGATTTGAGATTTTGGGTCCTGTGAAATGTATGTGGAGAATGTTGACTTATTTGTTTCTTTATTTGTTTTAGCAGGCAGCCACTTGGTTGGTCCAGGCTGTAAGATTCACCTTCTATGATAATTGGTTTAAATATCACTTTGGTTTTCAAAGCCCCAACTGTGTAGTTGTATCTGCTTATCACATGAGCCTCTCAGGAGTAGGCCTGGAACTCGGGTGGCTCTTTACCGGTTCCTTCTTTTCTTAAAGTCTTTGCTATGATTCTTTTGGTGTCTTCTGCCCAAGAACAGCTTAGGAGCTGAGTTTGGGATTTGTGTTGGTTTATTCACAAAACTAGGGATCTCCTCCAGCTCCTCTTCTTCTGAGTTTATCCTTCACTCTCTGACTTCCAGAGTCTCTTTTATCTGATTCATCTGGCCAAAACATAGAGTTCTTTCAGAGATTTACCATTCTACACTCTTGCACAGATCTGGACAACTAGTAGCAGAGCAATGAAACAAGAGAGAGAAAAAAATAATATGGATCCCCTGCCCCCATACAGCACAACAAGGGACCCTTTCCTTGGTTTCTATATCTAAAGGGAGTATTTCTGTTGGGTCTCATGCACCTATTGCACTAAAAATAATACAGCTTCATTACCAGGGCTTGTCTTGGGTCAGTGATGGGAAAGAAAAGAGGAAAAACGTGAGGACTTCCTCCATAATCTAGAGTTCATTGAGTCCATTTTCCCCCTGATCTTATGTCCAGGTTTTGGTGACCATGACCATTACAACATACTTGATTTGGCTTGTCCTCATTTCTAAGACAGGAGATAAAGGAAGAAAATAAAACCCAAAGAAACACATCATCACTGTTGGTAAAATTTTGACTTATCTCTTCTATGTACAACTATTTATTTTTAAGAATCTTTATTATTATTTATTTATCAATTTTTTATTTAGTTAGTCCAGTGGGATAGTTAAGCTGCAGTCAGTGGGCTTCCTTCATCCTTGTGAGAATCAGAAATCTATCCAAGGGTTTTAATAAGAAAACATCTTAAGACTCAAATTTTCTATCATAAAACATTGTAACTAGGAGTCTGTGCCCTAAAAAAGTTTATGGGCAAATATATATAATAATAAACTATTAGGACCCTGGGAAGGCAGTGAAATATTATATCAAATAGACAGTTACATGAATTTCCATTTGGGTCTTTATCAAACATCTCCTAGAGCAATTATCTCATCTGCAAAATTGGATAATGAACCCTACCTCACAAGTTTTTAGTGAGTAATAAGTGATTGAAAGTTTGAACGGACATGTAGTATTTAATAGAAATATATGACAAAGAACAGATGCTCAATAATAATAACTACATTATTGTATTAATTGTTATATTAGAAACAGAATCAGTAAGATGATGGATAGATGAATAGATAGATAGATAGATGATAGATAGATAATAGATAGATAGATGATAGATAGATGATAGATAGATAGATGATAGATAGACTTAGCATAAGGAATTGGCTCATGTGATTATGGAGGCTAAGAAATCCAACAATCTGCCATTTGCATGTTGGAGACTCAGGAAAGCCAGTGGTGTAGTTCAGTATTAGTTTGAAGGCCAAAGAACCAGGAAAACCAATGGTGAGTGGATTAAAAAACTGAGGTACATCTACACAATAGAATACTATGCTGAGGTAAGAAAAGAAGGAATTCTTACCATTAGCAACAGCATGGATGGAACTGAAGAACATTATGCTAAGCGAAATAAGCCAGTCAGAGAAAGATAAATATCACATGGTCTCACTCATTTGTGGAATATAATGAACAACATCAACTGATGAACAAAAATAGATCCAGAGACAGAGAAGCATCTATCAGACCATCAAACCTCAGAGGGAAGGTAGGGGACTGCGCGAGTAAAGGGGAGAGACCAACCAAAGGACTTGTATGCATGAATATAAGCCTAACCAATGGACACAGAAACCAGGAGGGTGGGGGCATGAGTGGGACGGGTGTGAAGGGGCACTGGGGGGATAAGGACACATATGTAATACCTTAATCAATAAAGAAAAAAAACAATGGTGCAAATCACAGGCCAAGGTCTGAGCTCAACCATGAGGCAAAAGGAACAAATTGTCTCTTCTTTTGCCTTTTTCTCTCAACAATTGGATATGCCCACCCCCTTGGGGAGGGCAACTGCTTTACTGAGTCCTAATCTGATTCTGACATCCTCACAGACACACCCAGAAATAATGTTTAGCCAAATATGTGACCTAGACAATGTGTTAATAATGAAGTTAATTATCACAATTATTATAGAAAAGTCAATTTTAGGAAAATCATATATTAAAGTGCTCACCAAGATATACACAGTTCAAAGTCAATATCTAGAAAAATACCCACCTTAATTTTCTACTAGCATTATTTGGCCATAATCTAGTATGTGATATATATGGCTATGTTGGCACCATATTAATCCCTTTAAGTGAATTTTCTTATTTAATTTCCCATGGCGATTCTGCAGGTCTGAGAACCATTACCATCCTGATTCTACAGGTGCAGACAGAGATTTAGATGCAAGAATTCTTAGGATGACTTGCCTACGGTCACCCTAGCAATTAGAAAAGCTGGCTTTCTAGCTTCAGAGTCAAAAGAGGTACCATTCCACCTTTTGCTTATATTTGTTTCACAGTAATTGATGTTTAAATGACCTGATATAATATTACTGGCCAGTTTTAATTATTTCTTAAGGAAACTTCTAGAACTGGAATTTAGGACCTCATCAATAATATATAAAGTATGTTTTGTGCTCCCAGATAGAAGAAATGTATTTAATATTGTGTCCTCAATTTTTAGCTAAATGTGAAAAGTTATTATAAATTAACTTTTACAACGAATTTAAGTATTTCAATAAAAGTCAAAGTATAAGTCTATTATTAACATACTGGACTATATAACAAATAGATTTTAATAGACAATTGACTTGGGTGGAATACATACAACAATATACAGATGATGTATTGTAGAACTGTATACATGAAACCTATATAATTTTATTAACCAATGTTACTCCACTAAATTCAATAAAAAAGAAACTAAAAAAAAGAAAAAAAATGCAAGTTTCAGTTTTTCTAGAGCCTACTAGTTTATCAAATGAATTAATGTACCAAAGAAGTAGATCCTGTATTCTCATGCTAAATAACATTTAATATAAACATAATTTACCTTAAAATGGGCCAAATACTAGAATATGTGACAGTAAGCGAAACATAAAACACCTCAACAATAAGAATATCTAGCCTGGCTGTTGTGGCTAAGTGGTTGAGCATCAACCTATGAACCAGGAAGTCATGGTTCAATTCCTGGTCAGGGCACATGCATAGATTTTGGACTCCCTCCCCAGTGGGGGGCATGCAGGAGGCAGCCAATCAATGATTCTCTCCCATCATTAATGTTTTTTATCTCTCTCTCCCTCTCCCTTCCTCTCTGAAATCAATAAATATATATTTAAAATTAAAAATATCTAATATGTGAAAGAGCAGGAAGCCATTAAGAGATTATTAAATATATATTTAAAATTAAAAATATCTAATATGTGAAAGAGCAGGAAGCCATTAAGAGATTATTAGTTTTTGTCAAATTAACCCACTATACTTGAATAAATTATTTGTTCTTAATGATATGACACTCCTCCCTCCCCCCCAAAAAATGCAATAGAGTCAGATCAAGTGGCAGATACTTATACATTGCCCTATCTGCACTAATAAAAGAGAAACATGCAAATTAGTGTCACTCCACTACACCCACCAGCCAATCAGAGCAACTATGCAAATTAACCCAACAAAGATGGTGGCTAATTTGAATACACAGGCAAGGAGCGAAGACTGAAGACTGAAGACTGAAGAGGCTTGGCTTCTCCACTGCAGCCGGACCAAAGGCCTGGGTCCCGGGTGCAGGAGGAAAACCAGTGCCAGCAGCCAGAAGGAAGGCCTGTTGTGCAAATCTTCGTGCAACAGGCTTCTACTATCTGGATAAAAATTTTATACTTTGGGAGGAAAGTTTATTTTCTTCTATTGAAGTACATAATCAAGGGCTTTTCATTAAGCAAGAAATTAAGATCATTGTTATAATAACAAATTCTCATACTGCAAACATACTGGAGTTCCTCCTGTTGCTGAATGCCCCATGCCTGGTACTGTATAACAGTGCAATTTAGAAACTGTCAACTGTTACCAGATGAGGCTAATGCCACTGCTACTGCCGCTTGTAGGGCTGGAGACGAATTTACCAATTTTCATGACTTGTATTTTAAAGAGTAATCCAGGCAGACTTAAGAAACCTGTTTGAATGTCCAATTGTCTGACCCTAGGCAGCCTGTCCAGCCCCTATAAGTCTCAGTTTTCTTATCTCTTTAGTGAGAAAAGAAGAAAAGAGGGATGGCAGAATCTTGAGAAGGTGCTGTCCAAGATCCCTTCTAAATATAAAGTTTATGTTTTCATCAATTTCCTCTATAGCACATATTGTAGAGTAGATTGCATGCTACCTCTCAGGATCTTTTCTGATTTTTAAGGAGAATGAATATGACCTATAATTTTAAAAATGCTTGAATAATAATTCTTATGGTCTACATTGCTAGTTAAGATGCTCATAGTAATTTTGAAATGTTTGTTTACTATGATTGACCCTCAGAAGTACTACTAATAAGGAAATATAGGTGATTTTAAGAGGATCCCTGGGTTTGTGAGGGTTAATGAGACCTAAGTGCAGTAAAGTAAGTTGTAGCCAGAAACTCTATTTTCCATGGTTTAGATTATAAAGAGAAAATGCTTCTGAGAAATGACAGTGACAATGCAATGCAAATAAAGATAAATACAAAAAGAAAAAAGGCTAAGAAAGATAAAGTATTATTGGCAAAAATGAATCATAAAGTAGAAAAATAAACATTTTAAAATCCAGGATATAAAAATTATTTTTTCACAGATACTGCCTCCTCTATGAATATTACCCTTTAGGTTAAATATGTAGTGAATAGAATAAATTGTCAAATGTTATATGAAATAAGAAAATAAGGGCAGAAGATTCTTATATGTTAATTTAAGGGTTTGGCATTGAGATGACACAGGTTTACTCTAAATGCTTTGGAATTGTTCTTCAATAGTCAGTGACCTTAAGTTGAATTTCTTTCTCCCTAAGTTCCTTTCCTCTCAGCAGTTAATGAGTAGGTTGGCAATAAAATAAAATAAAATAAATAGAAAACAGCATGAGTTAGTCCAAGGTTGACTGGATCATCTACTTTGCCTAACACTGTAACCACATAACCAGCGGAGCCACCGGTGCTTCTTCCATCAGATTCAGAGCCTCTAGTATTGACTCCCAACCCACCAGGAATCCTCTGCTCACACACTGATGCAGAGAACAGCAGTGCTACATAAACAGAAAGAAAAAGTGAAACAAAAACCTTCACAAATTATACTTGTCAACCTCTCTTAGAATTTCAGTTTTCCTTATAACACAAACCTGTATAACACAAAAATATTACTACTATTAAGTAATATTTTCATTTTTATTTTTCAAATAAAATATGTAAAGAAAATAAACATTTTCAGAAACTCAATTATATTCATGTAAAAAAGCTCCAAATAATATCATAAAATGAGAACAATGCTATAAAGCAAAGGAGATGAATAGGTGCTGGTTTATAATCTAAACTTTCATTGATCCATTAATAATGAACATGACAGCCATTGTGTGAGGCACTGGCACCCAAAGATCAAAGATAGTTTCTATCTTTGAGGTGTTCACAAATTAGTGGAAGATGCCAAGAAGTAAGCAGGCATGTATGAAAGGAATGACATGGTGGTATAAATGCTACAGTGTAAGGACAAAGCATATCATGGGAGAGCAAAGAAGATTGATTTAGCCCAAGGGCAGTGGTCAGGGAAGACTTCATATAACATCCAGTCTTAAACTAAGTTTGGAGGAGAGAAAGCAACCAAACAGACAAAAGTGACCCCAAGGTTCTTTCAGGCAAAACAGACAGTATAAAGAGAGAGGTGTAAGCATGTAGGGTGGATTCAGAGAATTGCACTTAATTAAAAAATCTCCGGGTTTAGACCACTGAGACTGGTTAATTAATCAGGGCAGAAGTCAGGGCACATGAAGGATGAAAATGTTGAATTGCAGGTAAATTTATGGATGGAAGACAGTTAAAACACTAGGCATTGAAGAAATATGCTCATTCATTCACTCAACCAATATACTGTGGGCAACTACTTTTCTATACGCTGGGGTACAATGGTCAACAAGAGTCAAACAATTCATGTCCTCCTTGAGTTTATACTCTAGTGTGTTCTGGTGTGTATTATGCTATTTTTTTTTTGTACATTGCCTTGAAAAGTCATCTTAAGTTTGACTGGGAATTTCCTGAAGAGGACTATAATTGATTTTCAGTTGCCTAAGTATTAGAATTGGGTAATTGGTGTGAGACTAAATTTAGAGTATTTCAGGGGTTGAGGTTATCTAGCTAAATATGGATGGGTAAGAAAATATAAAAGGTTGCAAAATTGGAATATAGTGGTTGATTCAAAGAACTAGAAAATCAGGTGATGATGATGAAGATAAAAGATCTGGTCTGAGAATAAAAGAAGTGAGGATTATGTGGAATGAATGTAGAACTTGAAATGGATATATTGAAGCTCAAGATTTTAGAAGGCCTTCCAATTGTAAGGACACTTTGAAAAATTTACAGTTCATATTGCATAAGGACACTTGGTACAATTTACAGTTCATATTACAAATGTGAAGTGATACCAAAGCCAAATAAAAATATTTTATATAATACATAGTATATAAATCATATAATTATACATTTGAATATCCAAGTAAAATTAAAATAATATAAATTAATTTAAATGCTATATTGTAATTATATCACATCATTATTAAGTATTTTTAATAAGAATTCAGGTATTTTAAGATTTAGAAAATATCATATTGATGGGGGGCTTATAATCTAATAGAGCACTTGAATTAATATGAAAATTAATCATATTATTTTAAACCTTAGGACACACATACTTATGTGATTAGGGGGTTAAGTTTCTTATCTATGAATAGGGAGTTAAGTTTTTCTTAAAGTTTTCTTTTCAAGGCCTGTGCAGAGTGATTGAGGAAGTGACTCAGCTGTGAATCCACCAAGCAGAACCAATAAACATGGTCACCCAACGCACCCGGAGTCAAAAAATCATCTCATCAACATCATCTCATCACTTGATGTCAAATTACAACAGCTGATGTCTGCAGACCCATAGACCTGCACACAGCTGCATTTCTCACCCCAGCCCCTTCCCCTTTATAATCCTGTCCCCTGAATCTTGCTCTAAGGAAGGATTTGATGCTTACAAGTATCCTGTCTTCTTGGTTGGCTAGACTTCTCAATCAACACCTGTGATTCAACCTTTTAGTTACTGGACACAGCAACAGTCAGCCCAAGCCCAACAGGGAGTTTCCCAGTAACAATATCAATATGTCAAAATTCTCTAACCTAGATGGGAAACCATAAAAAATTTTGGAGAATCCATAGGCAGCAACATATCAGACATATATTGTAGCAACATCTTTACCAATACAGCTCCTAGGACAATGAAAACTAAGGAGAAAATAAACAAATGGGACTACATCAAAATAAAAAGCTTTTGCACAGCAAAAGAAACCATCAACAAAACAACAAGAAAGCCCACTGAATGGGAGAACGTATTTGCCAATGTTATATCCAATAAGGGTTTAATCTCCAACATTTATAGGGAACCCATACAATTTAACAAAATGAAGATAAACTATCCAATCAAAAAATGTGCAAAGGACTTAAATAGATAATTTTCAAGAGAGGACATACAGAAAGCCAAGAGACATATGAAAACATGCTCAAAGTCACTAATCATCTGAGAAATGCAAATCAAAACAATGAGGTACCATCTCACACCTGTCAGAATGGCTATCATCAACAAACGACAAGTGCTGGCGAGGATGTGGAGAAAAATGAACCCTCTTTCACTGCTGGTGGGACTGTGGAAAACAGTATGGATTTTCCTCAAAAAAAAAATAAAAATGGAACTCCCATTTAACCCAGTAATCCCACTTCTAGGAATACTAGTATATCCCATGAAATCAAAAACACCAATCAGAAAGGATATATGCACCCCTATGTTCATAGCAGCACAATTCACCATAGCTAGGATTTGGAAACAGCCTAAGTGCCCATCAGCAGATGAGTGGATTAAAAAACTGTGGTACATTTACACAATGGGATACTCTGCTGTTATAAAAAAGAAAGAACTCTTACCGTTCACAACAGCATGGATGGACCTGGAGAGCATTTTGCTAAGATAAATAAGCCAGTCAGAAAAAGATAAATATCACATGATCTCACTCATTTGTGGAATATAATGAACAACATAAATTGATGAACAAAAATAGATCCAGAGACACAGAAGCATCAAACAGACTGTCAAACCTCAGAGGGAAGGCAGGGGAGGGTAGGATGGGGGAGGTAAGAGATCAACTGAAGGACTTATATGCATGCATTTAAGCATAACCCATGGACACAGACAGTAGTGGGGGTGAGGACATGTGCTGGGGTGTAGGAATAACTGGGGAGAGGTCAATGGGGGAAAAGGAGACATATGGAATACTTTAAACAATAAATAATTTAAATAAAAAATAAAAAATAGCATATGCCAATTTAAAATAAATTCTCTAACCTGATGAATATAATCTCTTGAGTCAATATCCAACAATAGATTTATGGATAAAAATGTTCAAAGCAAATTAATAAGATGCAAAAACATTAAATATTATAAAATAATTATCACTGTTTTCAAACAATCTGATAATCCATGAAGAAAAACTCAAAACTACTTAAAAAATAGAATATTTCAGCAACCTTAATGAATTTGTGTTCTTATACTCAAGTCTTTTGAGACAAATATTTCATTATAAAGAATTAATCATAGATGTTGTCAAATATTATAAGCAAGTATGTTTTATAGCACTACGAAATAAAAAATAAAAAATAATCTGGACAATCAATAATAGTAGAAACATAAATCTATCAACATATTTTTAAAGTCACTATAATAACATGAAGTAATAATATGGAGATGCTAAGCAAAAAAAATATCAATATGCAAAAGTATATATATGTTCTTGCCCCAATTTTGGAATAGATATGTAATAGAAGAGGAAAAATATTAAATAGAAGAGGAAATAAATATTAAAAAATGTGAATAGTTAAGTTTTATTTGTGATATAAGATTATAAGTGATTTCTATAATTTCCAAACTTTCTATAATGAGGAAAAAACAACAAACACAACAAAGTACTCATGCCAAAGAGGGAGGTCAAATCAAAGATGTTTCACCCTCCATGCTCTTGCAATTGTTTTATTTTTGTTTTTCTACAGCTGTGGACACAGACAATAGAGTAGTGAAGGCCTGGGAGGGGCAACTAAAGAGTACAGGGGGTACAAGGGGAAAAACAAACAAACAAAGGGAACATCGGTAATGCTTTCAACCATAAAGATAAAGAAAATAAAAAAAGAAAGAAGTTTCACCCTTAAGATCTTGCTCTTAATGGCTGGCTAGGTTAATAGTACACTACCTCACTCATTTTTCACCCCATACCTAACACTGCCTGACACACAACATGTATTTGAGAATTTTTTATTGTACATTTGATCTGTCAAAAAATAAAACACTTCCACCTAAATGTCCCCGTGCATTTTCTGTCCAAATCCATTAAAACTTAACATTTTTCAGAAGTATCTCAGGGTAGTAGAAACTCAACCCCACCAAATCAAAGATTGTACATAATATTATCAAGCCATACTAATTATTATTGTCACGTATATGATTATTTAAATGAGGTAAAATTAGATGAAAATTTAGTGAGAGACTTTAATAAAACTGCAAAGGTCACTCTTTTGTTATTGTCTAAAATTTTACATATGTCTCCTTTTTCCTGCTTGACACCTCCACCCTCCCCCCCATACACCGCCCAGCCATTCCCACCCCAGGCAAGCCCCCACAGCCCCAGTGTCTGTGTCCATTGGTTATGCTAAAATGCATGCATACGAGTCCTTTGGTTGCTCTCTAAACCTCCCCTTCCCTGCCATTTGTCTCTGGATCTATTCTTTTTCATCAAATTATGTTGATCATTATAGCCCACATATGAGTGAGATCATGTGATATTGATCTTTCTCCGACTGGCTTATTTCACTTAGCATAATGCTCTCCAGTTCCATCCATGCTGTTGCAAATGGTAAGAATTCCTTCTTTTTTACTTCAGTGTAGTATTCCATTGTGTAGATGTAACACAGTTTTTTAATCCACTCATCTGCTGATGGGCACTTAGGTTATTTCCAAATCTTAGCTATTGTAAATTGTGCCGCTATGAACACAGGAGTGCATATATCTTTTCTGATGGGCGTTTCCAGTTTCTTGGTATATATTCCTAGAAGTGGGATCACTGGTTCAAATGGGAGTTCCATTTTATTTTTTTGAGGAAACCCCATACTGTTCCAGTAGCTGCACCAGTCTGCATTACCACCAGCAGTGCAGGAGGGTTCCTTTTTCTCCACATCCTCCCTAGCATTTGTCTTTTGTTGATATGTTGATGATAACCATTCTGACAAGTGTGAGATGGTATCTCACTGTTGTTTTGATTTGCATCTCTCAGAGGGTTAGTGACTTTGAGCATGTTATTATCTGTCTCTCGGCCCTCTGTATGTCCTCTTTCAAAAAGTGTCTATTTAGGTCCTTTGCCCATTTTTTGAATGGATCGTTTATCTTCCTTCTGTTAAGTTGTATGAGTACTCTGTAAATTTTGGAGATTAAACCCTTATCTGAAATATCATTGGCAAATATATTCTCCCATGCAGTGGGCTTTCTTGTTGTTTTGTTGATGGTTTATTTTGCTGTGCAGAAGCTTTTTATTTTGATGTATTTCCTTTTGTTTATTTTCTCCTTTGCCCTAGGAGCTGTGTCTATAAAGATATTGCTATTACACATGTCTGCTATTTTGCTGCCTATGGAGTCTTGTAGGATTTTTATGGTTTCCCATCTTATATTTAAGTCCTTTAGCCATTTTGAGTTTGTTTTTCTGTATGGTGTAAGTTGGTGGTCTAGTTTCAATTTTTTCATGTATCTGACCAAATTCCCCAACACCATTTATTGAAGAGACTGTCTTGACACCATTGTATGCTCTTGCCTCCTTTGTCAAATATTAATTGAGCATAATGGCTTGAGTTAATTTTTCGGTTTTCTGTTCTGTTCCATTGGTCAATGTGTCTGTTCTTATATCAGGCAGTTTTGAGAACCATGGCTTGGTAATATAGCTTGATATCTGGTATTGTGATCACTCCAACTTTTTCCTTCTTTCTTAGGATTACTGTGGCTATTCAGGGTCTTTTTTTATTCCAGATGAATTTTTGGAGACTTTTTTCTAGATCTTTGAAATATGCCATTGGTATTTTAATGGGTATTGCATTGAATCTGTAGATTGCTTTGGGTAGTGTGGACATTTTAATGGTGTTGGTTCTACCAATCCATGAACGCAATATGTTCTTCCATTTGTTTATGTATTCCTTTATCTTTCAACGTCCTGTAGTTTTCTGAGTACAGGTCTTTTACCTCCTTAGTTAATTTTATTCCTAAGTACCTTAATTTTTTTGGTGCAATCATAAATGGGATTTTTTTGTTTGTTTCTCTTTCTGTGAGTTCATTTTTGGTGTATAAAAAGGCCATAGATTTCTGGGTGTTAAGTTTGTATCCTGCTACATTGACGAATTCATTTATTAGGTCTAGTAGTTTTTTGATGGAGTCTTTGGGGTTTTCTATGTATAGTATCATGTCATCTGTGAATAAGGACAGTTTTACTTCTTTTCCAATTTGGATGCCTATATATTTCTTCTTCTTGTCTGATCACTATGGCTAGCACTTTCAGTACTATATCGAGCAGAAGTGGTAAAAGTGAACATCCCTGTCTTGTTCCCGTTCTCAAGGGTAATGAGTTTAGTTTTTGCCCATTGAGTATAATGTTTGCTGTAGGTTTGTCATATAAGGCTTTTATTATGTTGAGTTATGATCCCTCTATTCCCACTTTGCTGAGAGTTTTTATCAAGAAATGATGTTGGATTTTGTCAAATGCTTTTTCTGCATCTTGATATGATTATGTGGTTTTTGTCTCTCAATTAGTTTATGTGCTGTATCACATTTATTGATTTGCCAATATTGTACCATTTTTGCATCACCAGAATAAATCCCACTTGGCCATGGTGTATGATCTTTCTGATGTAATGCAGAATCCAATTTGCTAGAATTTTGTTGATGATTTTAATATCTATGTTCATCAAAGATATTGGCTTGTAGCTTTTTGTTTTGTTTTGTTTTGTTTTTTGTTTTTTCTTGTTTTGTTTTTGTGGTGTCTTTATATGGTTTTGGAATTAGGGTAATGCTGCTTCATAGAATCTGCTTGGAAGTGTTGCTTCCTCTTTAATTTTTTGGAATAGTCCGAGTAGAATAGCTTTTAGTTCTTCTTTGAATGCTTGGTAGAACTCCCCTGTAAAGCCGTCCGGACCAGGGATTTGTTTGCTGGAAGATTTTTGATTGCTGCTTCAATTTCTTCAGTAGTTATTGGCCTATTCAGGTTTTTTTATTCTTTCTGATTGAGTTTTGGGAGCTTGTATTTTTCTAAGAATATGCCCATTTCCTCTAGGTTGTCCATTTTGTTGGAATAGAGTTTTTCATAGTATTTTTTCATAATCCTTTGTATTTCTGTGGGATTGGTTGTTACTTCACCTCTTTCATTTCTGATTTTGTTTGTTTGGGTCCTCTCTCTTTGCTTCTTGGTGAGCCTGGCAAGAGGTTCATCAATCTTGTTTATCCTTTTAAAGAATCAGCTCTTGGTTTGTTGATCTTTTGTATAGTTTTTTTTGGTCTCTATGTCATTTATTTCCACTCTGATATTTATTATTTCCTTCCTTCTGCTTACATTAGACTTTTCTTATTGCTCTCTTTCTAACTCTTTGAGTTGTAGGATTAGATAATTTGTTACCATTTTGTTCTTGTTTTTTGAGGT
Source organism: Myotis lucifugus (assembly GCF_000147115.1). Taxonomy (NCBI): domain Eukaryota; kingdom Metazoa; phylum Chordata; class Mammalia; order Chiroptera; family Vespertilionidae; genus Myotis; species Myotis lucifugus. The sequence goes on along the minus strand of NW_005871168.1, from coordinate 553,625 downwards.
AGGCCCTTGGAGCTGTGAGCTTCCCCCTCTCAAGACTGCTTTCACTGTGCACCATAGATTTTGGATTGTTGTGTTTTCATTATTGTTTGTTGCCATGATGCTATTTATTTCTTCTTTGATCTCTTTGGTAACCCAATCATTGTTTAATATCATGTAGTTTAGCCTCTAGGTGTTTGATTTTTTTTCATTTTTTTATTGTAGTTGATTTCTAATTTTATGCCTTTGTGATCTGAGTAGATGCTTGATATGATTTCTATCTTCTTGAATTTGAAGATACTTTGCCTGTGACCCAATATATGGTCTATCTTTGAAAATGACCCATGTGCACCTGACAAGAATGTATATTCTGTAGCTGTGGGGTGAAAAGTTTTGAAGATGTCAATTAATTACATCTGATCTAGTGAATTATTTAGGATTGATGTTTCTTTGCTGATTTTTTGTTTATAGGATTTATCCAGTGGTGTTAGTGGGGTACTAAAGTCCCCTAATATGACTGTATTGCTGTCTATCTCTCCCTTGATATCCTTCAGAATTTTTTTATTTTTTGTATTTGGGTGCTCCTGTATTGGGTGCATATATGTTTTTCAGGGTTATATCCTCTTGCTGTATCGATCCCTTTAGTATTATTATAGTGGTCTTCCTTATCTCTTATTATGGCCTTAACTTTGAGGTCTAATTTGTTATATACAAGTATTGCTACCCCAGCTTTACTTTTTCTTCATTTCCATTTGTCTGAAAAAAACCTTTTTCTTCTTTTCACCATCAGTCTGTTGAGTCCTTTGTTCTGAGGTGGGTCTCCTGTAGACAGCAGATATATGGGTTATGTTTTCTTATCCACTTCAGCTACCCTATGTCTTTTTATTGGGTTATTTAATCCATTTACATTTAAAGTTATTATTGATAGGTACTTGTTTGTCACCATTTTTATTCTTTATTCCTATGTTCCTTCTTCCCTTCCTATTTCTTTCTATTTACAGCAGTCCCTTTACATTTCTTGCATTGCTGGTTCTGTGGTAATAAACTCCCTTAGGTTTTTTTTGTGTGTTTGTGTTTTTTTTTTGTGAAGCTCCTGATTTCACCCCCAACTTTGATTGATAGCCTTACTGGGTACAATATTCTCTGATTCTGACCTTTACTTTGCATGACTTTATATATTTCATTTTATTCCCTTCTGGCCTGATGTGTTTCTGTTGAGAAATCAGTCAATAGTCTGATTGGAGATCCCTTGTAGGTAATTTTCTGGCAGCCTTTAAGATTCTTACTTTGTCGTTGGTGTTTGCCAGTTTAATGATAATGTGTCTTGGTGTCAGTCTTTTTGGGTTCATCTTGTTTGGGACTCTCTGAGCTTCTTGGACTTGTGTGAGTTTTTTCTTCTTTCCAATATCAGGGAAGTTTTCTGTTATTATTTCTTCAAACAGGTTTTCTATTCCTTGCTCAGTTTCTTCTCTTTCTGGCTCCTCTATTATGCAAATGTTGTTTCATTTCATGTTGTCCCAAAGTTCCCTTAGGCGTTCCTCATGTTTTTAAGTTGTTGTTTTGTTTTTTTCCAGTTGATGCTCTGCTTGGGTATTTTTCCCTTGTTCTAGTTCACTGATGTGGTCCTCCACTTCTTCTAGTCTACTGTTGGTGCTTTCTATTGTGTTCTTTATTGCAGCAATGTCATTTTTATTTCTCCTTGGTTCTTCTTCATTTCCTCTTGGTTCTTACACATATTGTTGAATTTATCTTCCGTCCTTTTCAGCATCCTTATTATGACCATTGCTCTGAATTCTTTCTCTGACATATTGCTTGCCTCCATTTCATTTACTTCCTTTTCCTCCTTTTCTTTCATATGGGGGCTGTTACCTTTTCTCCCCATGTTAGCTCCTCTCAGGGTGTCTGGTTATGTAGCTCTCTCTCTCCTCTCTCTAGGCGATCTCTGACCTTTCTGTCCATGGATTGCCTCACCAGCTGTGTTTAATTAGCCAATTCTGGGTGGATATTGTTCAATTCTGCTGTTCTTTCTATCTGTCTGTGAGAAGGCACAGGGTCCATCCGCATTTTCAGCACCACTTTTGTAAAAGTTACTCTTTCATGTAATGTGCTCAAATGCATATGAAGTATCAAGAAGTGTGACAGATGCTGAGACAGTCACACTCCTGAGCATTTCATTGTCACTTAGGAGAGATGGAGACAAAGAACTCAGTGACATGTGATAAATCCTACAACAAAGTAAAACTACAGGCACATAAAAGCATAGGAAAAGCATCATGTGGGCTTCGATGAGAAAAAATGAGGGAAATGCACTAATATGCCTGGGGAGAGGTTCAGGAAATGGTTATAAAATAGGTGTTCTTTGAGAAAAGGAGAGCAAGAAGAGAAAGTCAGCATCAGAGAGAGAGATAGATGTGCCATGATTCTCCAGTGCTCTTACTAACTGGCTTCATAGCAGTTTCCTTCATGTGACTCACTGCACAGAGACATGTGATGTTAACCTGAAATATCAGACACTTAAGGCCACATTCAGATATGCTGTGTACAGTGGGAAATTGTGTATTTTAGAAATTTTACCAACTTAACACAAAATGTTCAATGATAGGCACAATAAAAACAAAACCATACGTGAAGACACAAGAAAAGTTAAGAATAAATAACATTATAACATTTTATAAAAATTTGCTTTGCTTGGCCAGATGGCTCTGCAGTCGAGTGCCAACCCATGAACTAGGAGGTCACAGTTCAATCCCTGGTCAGGACACATGCCCAGGTTTTGAGATCCATCCCCCATGGGGGTATGTAGGAGGCAGCTGATTGATGATTATCTCATCATTGATGTTTCTATATCCCCCCTTCCCCTCTATGAATCAATAAAAAGATATATTTTTTTAAATTGCTTTTCTTTCTAAGGCACCAGATTTTATTAGAAAATTAATATAGTCAACTAAATTCATTATTTACTTTGTCATCCTTTTATGTAAAAAAAATTACCATTTTTAGAAATATTGACTGGTCTTGGCTAAAAATAAGAAGTAATTCTAATACTACCAAAAAGAATATCTAACTCTGTTTTATGAAAAGATACACATGTGTAACTGCTATCATTAAAAAAATAGAAACATTAGTGTATTTTCCATTGAATTTACTAAATACTCTGATGGCATTAGTTATAGCATAGTCTTATATAAATTACATTTAAAAATAATTTCACATCTCTGAATCTTTACAAGAAAAGATTTACAATGAAATAAAAATATTTTATGTAAAACAATGCCAAATGTAGCTCATCTGTGCAAGAATTTACTATGGCCTTCACCTTGGTGAATTCCACATGTTTTCGAAACCTTCTCCCAGTTGGGGCATAACATCTGACATAGGCCTTTTAGTACAACTTAATGTTCTAAAGTGGAGGATGCTACAAGTAACAATTTAAAATTTGCCTTAAAATGTATGAAATTTAATTCTTGTTTTCTCAAAGCCTATATTTTTTTCATGTTTAGGGCAAAATTCTATGTGCAAAATGCTTATGGACATTTAAACCATTACTCCTTCAATGTAAATATCATATTTCTGGAGGAGCATGTGAGTTGTGAAATAAGTTTTAAAGTGTTCTTCTTTGCCTGTATGGTTAATTCCACTTAATCTGACCATTTACAACCAATTATCTTAATGAAGGTTAAGGACTTGGATTTTATTTGATAAAACGGTAGAGTCCTGAAGCAACTTAACTAAAATTGAGTTGGGACTCTCATATCTGGATTTAAATGTTTGTGCCCCCCTCAACCCTCTCAAATTTATATGTTGAGGCCTAATCCCAATGTAATAGTATTTGGAGGTGGAGCCCTCAAGATGGGTCTGGTACCCTTATAAAGGGATGTAGAGCACAGAGCTCTCTCTCCACCATGTGAGGACAGAGTGATAACTGCCTTTTGTTAACCAGAAGGAGGATCCTCACCAGACACCAAGCCTGCCCCAACATTTAGAACTATGAGAAATAAATATTTGTTGTTTAAGCCACCCACTCTATAGTATTTCTGTTACAGCAGCCCTGACTGACAAAATCAGCTATATTTACATGGAAGCCAAGCAGAATTTTTTATTCCTTCTTTTAGTCTATTTTAGCACTGCTCAAAGCTCATTGTGCATAAGAATTACTATACAGAATTTTACATATAAAACAATATAGCATATATTGTATTTTATGGACTGGATAGTAAGTATTCTGGCCCTATAATCTAATTTTATAATAAAATTAGAGGCCCAGTGAATAAAATTTGTGCATGGGAGGGTTCCCTCAGCTCAGCCTGCACCCTCTCCAATCGGGGACCCTTTGGGGGATGTCTGACTGCCGGCAGTTGGAC
>NW_005871168.1:547390-549133 GCF_000147115.1 Myotis lucifugus | reverse complement strand
CCCCTACTACCCTCCCCTGCCAGCCTGATTGCCCCTAATCCCCCCAGTTGGCCTGATCTCACCCCCAACTGCCCTCTCCTGCCGGCCTGATTACCCCTGACTGCCTCTGCCTCGGCCCCTACCACCATGGCTTTGTCTGGAAGGAAGTTGGATGTCTGGAAGATGGCCGTTCGACTTGGTCTAATTAGTATATTACCCTTTTATTAGTATAGATGCCAAGAGTACATTGACACAGGAAATTACTCTTCTCACGAAAACAAAGAATCTTGGAGTCTCCAAACAAGGGTAGTTTATTTGTTAAGTCTTTCTCATGAAACTGCCAACTGCCAGAGCAGAAGAGAAAGAATTCAGGGCTTAAGCTGTGTGAAAATATAAATGTCTCCTCACTCATTTGCCAGCAAACTCTAAGATATTGTCCGCCACCCACCACCATTCAAAGAAATTATCAACACTTGCTCAGTATATGTGATCATTTATCAAACAGTTTTGAAGAAGACTAAGTGGAAATAATTCAAATGCACTATATGACTTTATGAAGGTTTTAGGTTTGGTATCCGTACACAAATATGTGGACTTTGGTCTTTCCAAGTATCCTTCACCACAATTTGGAGACTGCTAGTAGGTCTTGAGACTGGATAGAAACACACAAGCCTAAAGGCAGAGAGAGGAGTTAAGAGGACTGAGCTAAGGCTGGAACAAAGAAGATGGAGGGGGAAAATAATGAGATGGAACAGACCAATTTGGGGAACAGGTTTGAAGAAATTATGGGGTAAGTGAGGTGAAATAGGTGACTCTAAGGTTTCTGGTTTAGATAATTCTGGGAGAAGTTCTCTCATAATCTTAGACTGAGTGTGTAATGTCTAATAATAGCCCAAACAATCCCAATATAAAGCAAACTTCTCACCTGTTAACTTTTGTTTCCCTTAGTCTTTAGATAATTAGCACATTTTGACTGGGAAAGCATCTTTGAGTGATTATAAATATAGGGTGTCCTAAAAAAATGTATATACACACTTTGAATAATTATAAAGGTAGTGTTTATTAAAAGACTTTCATTTTCAAAATTGAGCTATCAGTTGTTAAAGTAAGTACACATTTTTGGGAAACCCTGTATATAAAAATAAAAAAATAAAGTCATTTTCTGATTTGGTGGGGAATGAATTTTATGTCAGACATGGTAGATTTGAGGCTCTGCCAGTCCCCAGATTCTGGAATGAGAGCAAAGACAAAAACTCCAGTGACAAGAAATGCCTTTCTTCTAGGGGAATCTCTAACTTACAGATGGTAGTTAGATCTACCGGAGAAGAAACAAGGTTTACTTCACCAAAAAAATCATAGTTAATACTATAAAGAAAAAAGATTCAAAAATTATGAGGTGGCTGTTCACTGATTTTTTTTAAAATTTAAATTCTTTATTGTTTAAAGTATTACATATGTCTCCTTTCCCCCCCCCCATTGGTTTCTCCCTGGCAACTCCCACTCCCCAGCACATGCCCGCACCCCCCCTGAAGAAAGTGTACATTATTGCTTCTTATATGCATGCCTACTAATCCTTTGGAAGATCTCTCTCCAGGCTCCCCACCTCCCCTGCCTTCCCTTGGAACCTTGAAGGACAGGTCCCTGACTCTATGAACCTGCGAAAATTTTTATTGGGTAATAGCTATAGAACTGCCCAAACCGAAAATGACCGTAAACTTGTGAAGCTAGTCTTTCTCTGAAAGGATCGCTTCGAGAAGAAAAATG
>NW_005871168.1:543770-546456 GCF_000147115.1 Myotis lucifugus | reverse complement strand
ACCTGAAGGAGGGAATATGCCTAATTGACCCTGAAAGCACTTGTGTCATGTTAGGTAGAGATTCCTCAAATATTTAGAAATACATTTCATTTGAAAATGGAATTGAGGTCCATTCTTGATTACATAGCTATAGATTACATGTGTTGTGGGTTACAATGCTATAATGTGTACATTCATTGTTTTATGTGTCACACAATACTCTATTTAGCCTGACTTTATGGCCTGGCTAAACTTACCCACAATCTCTTAGGTGCCCTAGAACCTTAGAAAAGATCTCTCTAAGCTAAATAAAGTATTGCATTAGAAAAGTTTGAACTAAAAAATTGGAAGGTTTATATAAATCAGCAAAGAATTATTAACTAATGTTATTATAAAAGTTAAAGCAGACATAAGACCTTATCAATAAGTTGATAATACATAAGACATTAAAGAAACTCTACAAGAGTGGGGAATTGGATACCTGAGCAAAGAAAAATGACCAGTCCTTGGGGTCTGAGGATACTGATTCTCTCTGCTCACAAACAAGATAAAGATGTTAAACATGATCACTCACACAGGCAGGAGTACATTAATTACAGCTCTATTAAAAAATCAAAAAGCATATATTCTCTAGTTATGGAACATTGCCTGCTGAAGGCTGTTACTGAGCCCAAGGACTGATACGTAATATGATCTTTGTATTGACAAGCACATCTGTTCCTTTCACCTACCCCCGACCTTACAATAAGCACAGTTGGGGGTTCAACTTATTTTTATATGCCTTGGTTATCTGAGTCAGGAACTGTTTTATACTCATTCTCATAAATTACCATTCTGGAGTCCAGTTAAAATGGGCCTGTGTAATGGAGTCTACAACATGTCTGCAAAACTGTATCTACAAATATATTTTGTTCACTTTTGCACCTGCATGCCTACTTTGCAATTTGATAAATAACTTTACTGTGTGGCTAGACAAATAACCTTTGAAATCTCATTTTTCTGTCAGGTTAAGCATAGGGAAGACATTTCCCCCTTCCTTTTTGCTTTCAGTAAGTAGTTCTCCTGCTTTCAGTAAGTAGTTCTCTTATGAGACCGTGGCTGCTCTCTTCAAATCTGATCTCCTTCTATAATATGTAATGCAACACTTAGAAGTTCTGATTCAGAAAAAGTAATACTAAAGGATACTTAAGTTAAAGGCAAAAATGATAAGGCAGAAGAAAAATACTGTAAAACTGACAGATCTGAAATTTAGAAGCTAGGAGATGAAATAGGCTGGGAGAAGCAAAATGGTACCATTTAGCCTCCTAGTAAAATCAATATGTCTTTTGGATGAAAAAGAAAATGTAAGCAACCGGTTTCTTTGACATGAAAAAGTAGAAATAAAAATTGTCTGCAGAGAAAGTGGTTAAAAAACATCCAGGATTTTACGATTAGGTTTACCTTGCAATAAATTCAAGTACTCACTAACTCTACTCACATGTATCTTTGTTTAATGTTTCAGAGATTTTCAGATATTCTTTACAATAAATATTTATCACATGTGTTTAAATTTATTTTATTTAAAATAGATAAAGTAAACTTTATTTAAAATAGATAAAGTAAACCACAAAAAAAGATATGTATATACTTGTAACCACAATTCACATCAAGATAGAACTTTACTCTTATCCTAGAAGCCGCTTCCATGGACCACATAGCCATTACAGTCCCCTTCCTCCAGCAGCAGTGGTCACTGTTCTGACTTTTATTGTAATTCCTCCTTCTTTTTATTTTTAAATAGATGTATTACCTGGATATAGTTACATAGGCACTATTGTTATTTTTGCCCATTTAAAAATTTTATTACATTTTTAAGTCTTTTTTAATCAATAGTTTCCCTTCATTTTTTCTTTTCCAGTGGTATTTTCTATAGTCTGGATTTTTATAGTTGCAATCTCAGGGTGCAATTTAATAATTGTTTTCTGTTCTCTATATGCCTTTGAAAATGGAAGATATATCAGATTCAGGTTCTATTTCTTTTGTGATTTTAAAGCCATCAATCATTGGGCTTATCTCTATTAATTCATTGGAACTTGCAAAATGGTGATATTCTATTTTTACATTTTTAATGTATTACTTGTTAAATTTTTATAAAGAGACATTTCTCAGGTACTATTTGGTTAATGGTACAGTTCATATAGGAAAGGCAGAATAAATATTTCTCCTGTCATTGTTGTTGTTTTACCAGTTTTCAGATATCTTTAATATGGCTTTTTGCAATCATTCAATTCAGATTTTTTGTGTTTTCAATTAAGCATGACTTCATTCAAACTATCAATCATGATACTGAAATAACTACAACATGTATTTGTCCAGAGAGTATATTGCATAAAATCAACCAAAATGTCAACAGTTGCTGAAAACAAAATCAATATGTTGAGTCATTACTCCTAAAACAAATATTTATCTGACTGGAAAAATAAATGTTTATTTGCTTTAAAATAGAAGAGATGGTTGAATGTTAAAATGTTTTCAGAATGTTTCAAGACTAGTAGCAATTCAGTGGCATAATTCACTTATTGTCAGTGACCTACTAAAAGGCTGATTTTCTTTTTATACATAACTAGTAGCCCTGTGCACGAATCTGTGTGCCCTCCTATAGCTCTCCACCCACCTGACCCGCCCCCCTGTAGCTCCCCCCGCCCCCCTCTCATAGCTTGTTGCCCTG